>NC_087478.1:44942079-45245109 GCF_036417665.1 Passer domesticus | reverse complement strand
CTAGTCCTCCTAATTGAGTAAATTTTAAATCTTATTTTCACTAAGTAATAAATATTTATTTTAAGTGGTTATTCAATTATATATTAGATTAATATTCAATCAGGGAGTTTATTGCCTTTGAAAGAAAAAACAAAGAGGAAATAGCTCCTGATATAATTTGATATCTCTAAACAGCAATTAACATATTTTCCTAGCTAGTGCACAGTTATCTCAGAATTTGCAGCTAATTGCTGCTGTTACTATTCCCAAGTGATTAGCAGCTGACTACATGAAATAAATAAGATGTAGTAGAAGAACATCTAAGTGTGTCTAATGGTAAACATTTTTCATATCTTGTGCATTCCTGTAACAGATAATTTTCAGAAGAAATACTTTGGTATAAGCATGACCTTTTCCAAGCTGTGGCTGCAAAAAAGAGACACTACTCAGAAGTCTATCTTGAAAATAATAATTTTGTATTCCAAACAATTTAAAAAATAAAGTGCTTGGCAGAACTTCTTTCCTCCAAAAAGAGATTTTCTATTACTTAAGGAATAAGATGAATTTTGGTCTTCTCTTGTACTGACAGTTTTGAGATATACCCTATGAAGTATGCCATAATGCCTTTAAAAGAAAACCTGAAGCTGTGCTGCAAAAGTTGTTAGGCACATCTCACAAATGTCATTCTTGTGTTTTCTTCTTTGGAGGAAGGACAAATGGTTGGCTGTGCCTCTTAAAACAAACTTAATTTTTTTGGAAAGCTGAATTTCTCCACATCAGTTTTTTTTCCATCTGAATGGGAAAAAAAATGCAAGAAAGAAAAAGTCTATTGATATGATCTACTAAAATTGCACACACTCCTTGTATAACAATATTTTTAAAATACTATTTCCTATGGAAATAAGGTCTGGTCAGGTTTTTTCTAAATTATTTTCCTTCCCAGACATCGAATTGTAAGTATGGTGAGTCTTTCCATGCTTTTGAAAGAAACTATCGCAAATGAAGTTTCTACTCAGATCATGTTATAAAATCTGTATCAGACTAGAGCCCTCTGTGTGGAAAGTGTGGCTAGATCACAAAAGATAAACTGCCTGTTCTTTGGTGACATGAAAGACATCTGATGCTATGAAGAAAGGAAGAAATAAGGAATTTTAGACCCAAATTGCAATATTTCAAATGCAGCCAAGCTCATATGAATATTTAAGGCATAATATTTTAGAAAATGAAAAGTATATAAACCCAGGAAAAAAGGAAGACTTTGGCAGCCTCCAGGTAGGATATGTGGTAAAATCTACTGTGAGGCCATGGAGATCTTATCTGAAAACTAAGGATATGGAGTTTTATGCTTTCATATGGTTGGAATTGTGAGTGATTTACTTGATGGTCTTTATTGAGCATGTTTTAGACAAACAGCGATTTATGGCAACACAGAAATCCAAAATATTTTCAACTGCCAAAAGTACATATCTTGTTCTCCAGAAATACTTGTACAATAGCCAGAAAAATCCTCATCAGTGTAATTAAAAGACTGATTTTATATTTTAGGCTCCTGTGGTTATTTCTCAAAGAACAGTTGAATGTACTTCCCACTCATCTCTTCCCCTCACTTAGGATTCTAGATTTGCAGGAAAATTTTATGGCTTCTACTACAAACTTAAAACTCAAAATCTGTACATAAGTTCTGACAAAAAGCTGGCAATAGTGGCATTTTTCAGCTACCACCTTAATACAGTGCAAAAGGACTAAAAAACTTGCATTTATTCTGCATTCTCTGAGGACTTCGAGAACTGAGCATTACAAAACTGAGTTACAAACATTTACTTTGCTCAAAAAATGGTTATATATTCAATGAAAAGTCTTAAACAACACTCAGGTCAGCCAGCTGAGCACTGGTGTGGTACTGGGACCCCTCCTGTCCTGTACCTGTTCTCTCTGAATCAGTTTTGGCTCTACTGCCTGATGGAAGAGGAGGCAGAGTCTCAGCTAAAGGCCCAAGAGTAGGAAAGAGATTGTTGCTGTTCTTCTAGGCTATGGATGGATGATGTGCTTGTGGAACACTGAACTCCACAAGTAACTACCCATGACAATTTTGTAGCCTCCAGTATAATTACATTGTACTGGTAATATGGTATGGTGAGAGTACTGTAGCAAAACCTTAACCATCCCAAATATCAATATGTATGAACTTTTCTTACCACTGACAAAACGCAAGCTAAATTATCATAAAATTATTTTAGATGGTAATTCTTTTTTTCAGCATCTCAAGAATTTCAGTGATTATTTACTTCACATTCCTAAAACAATATTGTGGGTTTCTGGGTTAAAAAACTGAAATACCTGCATGCGACTCAGTAGAAAAATATTGAACAAGTCACTGTATTTCAAAATTCTAGTGAAACAAAACCAGCCAAATACAGGAAACAGGCTGAAGCATCATAGGAACACCATTGCTGTCAGAGCCAGCATCTTTTGAGAGAAGCAGGCCAGCTCAGCCAACATTTTATAAGCTCCCACACAAAAGGATAGGAAGACTACACACAGAAAGCTAAGCAGAAAATGTCAGGTCTGCCTGGGAGTAAAGTTTCCAAGCCTGCAATGACGTAGAAGGTGCATCAAACAACAGCAGGAGTGTTAATGAAACTAACACTACTTAATAAACTCTCCTGCCAGTTTACCAACATGAACATGAGCAAGGCAGAAGAATTAAAAAAAATACTCTGGGTTCATATATGTCAATTCTTCTTTCAGCCACAAAAAAAAAATCTCTCAGAATAAATCATCAACTCCTTTCCTATGTGCAGTAATTTTAAAGGAAGTTAGCAGTTAATATTACTGGTAATAAAAACACTGATGCTGACATCCCAATTTATTAGTTTTTTAGTATTACTGCTCTATTCTCAAGCTAATTTGAACCTACTCTTCCTCTTGCCGGGCACAATAACCGACCCATCTCGGTATCAAACAGACTTCTATTGAAATTTCCCTGGAGTTTTCCACCTGTTCTTGTTTTTCTGCTGTATTTGGAAAGATGCCATTTGTGGCAGAGGTTTATTTTACTCATTTTTATTGCAGCTAGTAAATCAAATCCCTGAAAAATTATTCATTCAAAATGAGGTATTTCAGAGCTTTATCAGCTTGGATTCTCCCTGAATAAAACCACATATTTCAGAATTTTGAGAGACCTATAATTCATTCTGTGTCTTCTTTTAGTACCCTCAACATTGCTGCCTAATCTTTGTGCTTTTGCTCTCAGTCAATGACTGATTCCCATATCACAAACACTGTAACTACCCATAAGACTTAAAAAAAATTACGTCCCTTAACTTCCATAGGAGTTCTGAAAGTTATGTGGGGCTTTTTCTCTTCTGCATTTTGCAAGGGAATAAAGGCTTCTTGTAGCCAAGTGATTTCTCTGACATTGGTCCAACACTGGTGCTATTGGTGGAAAAGTGTCACTGCTAGGTTTAAACACTGTCTGAACACTGCTATTTTTCAAGGAGTTTTCCTTCCATAAAATTGAAAGAGAAATGCAATCAAATTGACATTGTCTGTTTTCTTTAGAGTTTTGTTTGTTCTACAGTCATAACTGTAGAATGAAATGCAAGTATCAGTATTACAACCACCAGTGATGAAGGATTAGTTTTGATTATGCTAAAGACATAAGGAATCCTGAGAAAAGTTTCAATCACATCTTTAACTGAAAAAGAACAACTGCAATTCTGACCTGAGAGAAAATAGCCATTTGATCCCTTTAAAGATGTAATTGAAATTCCAGTGAATTAAAAGGCACTTTCCCATTGATTACCTTAGCTTTGAGCTGAATTTTTAATTAATAGAAACCTAGACTAGCTCTCTGTCCCTTTTTGTGAAAAAGGGCTAATATGAAGGCACTAGTCCTTAAGACATGAACAAAGAAATCAATTTTTTCTAAGGTGAATCCAGAAAGAAAAGTTTTTACCTTGCAACTGAGATATGATAGAATACTCACTGGTGGATCCTTTGTTGGCTGAATGGAGCAGTATAGCAGTCATTCTCCTCCAGATCTGGCAGTGTTTCCTTGTCCAGTTTCATTGGCTTTCTGGGCAACCATCCTCGGAACCTGCTTATCTGTTTCTCGATCCTGCAGCACATGATAAGTATGAGCATTTGTGATAATGGGTTTTTTCACTACACTATAAAGTACAGGGCACTGAATATTTACAACCAGGAAAGGTGCAATGTTTTTTTACTTTTGTTGAGGCAGACCACATTACATATGCTGAACTCAATTACTCATAACCAGCTTTCTGCAGAGGAGCATTTATTTTGTCTCATCAGAAAAGCAATGCTGATGTTACATGCTGTCATAAATCTTATTAAGCCCAGTGAGTACTTGGCATGTCTCTAAATGCTTATTTCTCACATTTACAGTTAGTTTAAAATTCAGGCTTAACCAACATTAGATTTTAGCCATCTAAACATTAGAACAGTGGAGATTGTGACAAAGATCTTTGGCAGCTAAACCCAGCAAGCTACATTACTGCTCTCTGTATGGATTCTTACCTTGCAATTGATGCTATTAAAAAATATGCTAGTTTGTTCATTTCGTTGTTTCTTGCAACACTACAACCTCCATGAAACCAGAACTCGGGGTGTATAGGCTAACAGGTGACTGCTATGCAGATTCTTACATTAAGAAGGTGAAAGCAAACAATGATTGAGCTGGAGAAAGGGCAGATTTAACTACAGGTGCATTCATGCAAAGATACACAGTGAAATGAAGGGAAGAATCACAGCTCATTGGAGAAGACAATCTAAACCAAATTCAAATCCATACTAAAATATTATAATGAAAAGCACCTAAGAAAGTCATGTTTAGCACAGTAAGCCCTGCTCCAAGTCCTAACCACCGAGTCCTGCAAAAATCATGGACTACAAAATATGGAGTGTGCCCATATTTCAGTCACTGTCTGAATGTTTCCAGAAGTGGAGCTAAAGGACAAGAATTTATTTCCTTTACTTCCTTTGAACTTAAAGCTCAGTTCCGAAAGAAGCTCAAGTACTGGAAATCTGGAAATTTGGTTGAGGGGGTTGTTTGTTTTGGTTTGGTTTTTTTGTATTTGTTCTTTTTTTTTGAAACAGCCAACATAAGAACTCTTAAAACCAGCAAATGCTGGTACCTCTGCACAGTCCGTTTGAGGGAGGACAACCCATATCCAGGCAGCTGAATATATAGGGAAGTGATGTGAAAATGCTACATATTTTCATTTAAAATTCATACAGTTTTCCTGGAATATTCAGCCTTCTTCCACCAGGTTTTTCATCTTGGATAGGGAAGCTAATGGCAAATTTTAAACATGGGCACATTTCAAAATTGTAAATAAATAAGCTGTACCTGTTTTAGTCTCAATTTTGGACTTCCAATCTGGAATAGCATGATGGGGTGAGGGGTTTTGGATGTTGCATATGTGTGCAAATTTATCATCAGGACTGTTTGGGAAAACTGGAATATATATGTAAACTTATTATAATATTTAATTACTTAATTAGTCATAACCTCTCCATGGGCAGTGTTTGCACTGACCCAGCAGCTCGAGCACAGGAGGAGGCAGTTTGCAAATATCTGTGCTGAATGCAGGTGAGATGTCAGATCCCAGGGCTCTAAAGGCCTGGTCCATTGTAACTCTCCAGCTGCAGCATCCTGACAGCCTTGAGCTAGTCTGTGTAGGCAGACAGAAATGCCAGGGGAAATCAAGTTCTCTACGGGGGAAATCCCTGTCTTTTGGCCTCTGGTTTTTCTCCTGTAAATTCAGTAAGCTCTGTGTATATTCAACAGGCTTAGTGAATCTGGGTGTGGAAACTGAAGGAGGAATTAGGAAGAGGGTTTTTCTAAATATCCTGTCCCATTCTTGTTGATTAAACTCGTTAGAATTCTCTAAGCTATTAACACCCCTGCCCCTCTGCAATCCTTTCCCATTCATGCTGCAAGTCAATGTGCACATTTGAGATACTGCCTGCTGCAGGTTTATCACACCACACAAGCACAGCACAAAGGGACCCAGTGCTTTCCCCACTTAACAGCAATGCATTATTCATGCTGGCTTCTCACTGAGTGTACCCAGAATTTGAGTGCTTTGCCATTCCCAAGACTCAGATAACTTGGCATGCTCAGTCAGCCTGCTGGCAAACGGGTCTGAGAAGGTTGCAAAACCTTACTGCAAAGCACAGAACATGCAGTACAGCCTTCTGCAGGAAAGCAAGCCCCCCTAGTTATCTCCTTGGAAAAGAAAAATGACCAATTTTTTTAATTCCCTCCAGCTCATTCCAACAGTGCCGTCAGTCAGCAGTGCAGGTTTTGTACTCTACAGGATCATCTCGCAAAAGGAAAAAGCTGAAAGAGTGGTGTGGGTGCTAACAAATACACACACAGTGTTAAAAATCTATTTTTTTAATCATTTCTTCAAGACTAATCTATGCCTCACTTTCCGCACACCCAGCCGAATAGGGGAACGATGTTTGGAAAGCAGTGTGACCTACGCAGGAACAATGGGGTGATGGAGTGACAGAGGTAGTGGCTTCACACACTGCCTCAGAGTGTCTCCCACTTCAATCTTGGCCCTACTCTCCAAGTCTAGTCCTTACTCAGCATCCCCTTTCTAAAGATACATACTGTGCTTAACTCACTCAGAGTTTCTCAAAAAATTTAAAAGAAACTGTTTTCTCACCATAAAGTAGGGTAGGGATAGAAAAGTTTTTCAAAGGAAAGTTAAGAAAAGAAAAATGGTTTTGAATTGAGACTGATTTTTATGAGTGGGTTAGCTTTCATAGAATTTTATTTATATTGTGGCATTAGCTATTTTATTAGTTCAGTTTTTAACCATGATGCAGGTGCTATAAGGTGTCTGATATCCCTCCTTTCCTTTAAAGTATGGAAGTTTTGTAATTTGAAGTGCTGAGATCACTAGTCCTTTTCAGAGAGAAAATTCAAGTCAGGTTCACAAGTTGCAAGAGACCTGCTCTGGGCTTTGCCTTGTGATGAAACTCCTCTCTAAAATAAATTTTGCCAAATGTCGACATAATATTTGTATTAATTCAAAAAATGAAGAAAGTCTTTGGGTACTTGTAATCTACACTGAATTATGAGTAGAGGAAATAGATACTTTTATTGAAGCCATATATCTAAGTTTCACATAAGTGAAAATAAAGCTGAATATATTTTATTTTTCCCCTCTGGGGCCATTCAGTTACAGCTTTTCTCCCTCAAGCAGCTATTTATAGACCTGAACATAAAAACTGAATCTAGTGTTCTCATCACTCAGAAACTAAATACCAGAAAAAGATCATACCTCTTCCCATACTGACTTCAAATTGCATCCTGACTCATAAGAAAGTGAAGCAAAACTTCGTACAACACATATAAATGATGGAACCTTCACCTTCTCCTTCCTATCTATTGCTTTAGTCAAAGCAGCTGTTCTGCAAAACCAATTCCAAAGCTAACAGCTGCTATAGTATCTATTGTAAGGTGGGAATGGAAAGTGGGGCAGCATGAACAAGTTTTAGATTTGTGTGCATTTATTACTGTGTGCCAAAGAGGGATAAAATGTCTCAAGTCTGCAAAGGGCTCATTTGGTTCTTACTAATATGAAAAGGCAAATTCCATAATGTGATATCATGCTGTCAAGTTACCAGTACACTGTGACATAACTTAATATCCAAAAAGTTTTTTAATATGCTATACTGCAGAGTGATCATCCCATGGATGTAAATGTATTGACATTATGTGCAAAATGGTATGGCTGTTTACTCCAAAATGCAGATTTTCCAAATTTAATTTTTCTCTCTTAGAGGTTCTTGGGAATATTTCACTGACCTCAGTAATTAGGAGTTAGACCCCCTTTGAAAACTTCATCAAGAGTACCATGGCATTAAATGCCACATACAGTGAGAGAGATAATTGAGAAAGATAATTGTAGATATATAAATGATCTGTTTTTTGCTGAGTCTGCACAGTTTTTTGGCATTTTGGAGATATTTTCATTTCATTTTCCAAGGTATCAAAAAGAAAATGCAAACTGCTGCAGAAAAAGAGTTTCATTGCTTGAAGTCAGACATAACCTGGGTAGCAAGCATAACCTTAAAGGTATTTAATAATTGAGTGAAAGCACTTCAAAGATTCTTGGAAAATATACATCTCTTGGTTTATTGGCTTCCTATCCACCATCTTTCTAAATATCCCCATGGAGGAAGCAATAAATAAATAATGCCATCAGTATTACAAGTGAGCAAGGTTCATGGAAATTAAAAAACCCTGTAATTGTGGTACTCTAACCCCAAGAAACTCCCTAATGAGCTACATGGAAAGAAGGAGATACAGCATTTGCACTAACATACTGCTATTTGTTTAAATACTCCATCAGTTGAAAAATATTTTCTTATTCCTAAAAAAGGCAAAACTGATTAAATTAATTGCTTCTTTCACAGTGCAGATGCCTTAAAAATGCAACTTATGTTTGTTTTTTTTTCTTGCAGATGTCTTATTGTGTAACCACTCCCTTTATCATTCCTACAAACACAACTGATTAACTTTTCCTTTCAGCTTGACTTTAGTAATTATTTTTGTAATTGGGTCCACATGAGCATAAACTGCCATGAGAACTGTACTCACCTATTCATGAACTTGTATCGGCGATGCAGGTAATAGATTTTTCTCCTGGAAGAACAGCAAAAATGAAGCCAGTCGAGAAGAAAACCCATCGTCAGTTACAGTATGAACTAGCAAGGAAGGAAAGGAGATTGAAGATAGAAGCCTGTAAGAGGTGGAGGAAGAGACTAAAAGAGAGATTAACAGAACCGTCACAGGAAGCCACACAGACACTGGTGGCATTTGAATTGCCAGAAGGTTATAGTTTTCCCATTGTCTCCTCCTTTTCTGCTATTTGTCATGTGTGGAACTTGGGGACCTGAAGATGTTTCTATTTCAGAGTTCATAAACTGCTGCAGGAATTCCACAGGGCTGACACAAGTATGGATAAATTATATGACATCTACTAGTGAGTTATTAAAGCTCCATTTGGTGAAACACAAGGGGGAATCACTTAGAAAAGCCAGGAAAGCTGTACCTTATGCTGCAATATGCTGTAACACATGCAGTACCAAGCGGGGTCTGTGTTTCCTGTTGGGATAACATCCCTTGAAACAAAATACCAGCTGCACAAGCAAATGCACATGTGCTCAGCACCCTGCCAAGTGTGTAGCCATTCCCTCTGCCCCTCATTCAGGCTGGTTTCTGTTGTCAGTGCAATAAGCCATGTGTGAGAGCAAACAATGAGCAAGTGAGCAGACAAGAGGACATGAGCAGACACATGCTGAACCCACTCCCAACCTGCCTCCTGACCAGCCCTGCGGTGCAGAGCAGCCCCTAACCATCATGTGTAGATCCAGGACTGGGAGTCCACATCCCGGGCCACTCCCCTGCTGGCCGCTCTGGTTCTTCTCATAAATGCCTATCATACCACAGCTGTCAGGATCTGACACACTGCCTTCAGCACAGAGATCGCATCTTCACAAGAGTTAAGAAAATCTGAGGGCTCTTGAGCATGGATTTGGGATGCATAGTCCTTTCTGGAAAATTTGGGTGCCTGACCAAACTCTGATTTCCTCCTCCAGAGGCTGGCTTTGTCTTCTACTGAGGGTAATTGCTAAATTGAGGTGGTTTCTGTGTATTCTGAGAGGTTCCATTGTGTAATGCAGAACTGCACCACTTCTGGAAAATGAAAGCTTACACCACACATGTTCTAAATACTGTAGTAGATAGAGTATAGGAATGCAGTTAGTGCCTTGGAAGCAAATCCTCTAAAATAAGACAATACTAATGCATTATAAATTATTTAAAATTCCAGGTTAATTTTCAGAACTTTTGAACATTGTTGTTATTAGAGTCCATATCATGCTGGTGAAGTGAAATTTTTTAAACTATTTCATGTTGGCCAGCCTTCTTTGGATAGTGTTATTTATCTTGCTCTACTCAATATGCTCAATATCTTACTCTGCTTGACCTTTCTCAGCAGAGAATGGTCAAAGCTAAGTGTTTCTGAAGATGCCATCCACTTCTTGGTTTTGCTTCCAATATTCAGAGGTATCCACCACTTTTTCCCTCCTGCTTTGAAACAACATGGATTTTATTCAGTGATGCATGGATCTTGCACAATTCCAGCCTGAATAAGCAGGAGCAATAAGCAATCAGCAGCTCTTAAAACAAGGGCTTAGACAAAGGCATCTGGGAACACACCATCTAGACTTGTGGACACTTTGTAATATATTTTTGTAATGGCAATCTGTACTGTTGCTTTTAAGAAAAAATTAAAGAGCCTGCCCAGCAGTCACTAGTGAATTATCATGATTTCCACTTAACAATGCTGTAGTAATTCTCTCTCCATGGATGTGGAAAGAATGAAGCCATGATCCTGAAGCAGGTCAAGAAAACCGCAGCATTTTCAAAGCTTTCTATATAATCTGTATGACACCTACTTTACTATCTGCTGGGAGATCAGGAAAGAACAAGCTGCCCCATTACTAAATTCAGAATTCCTGGTGTATTTCTAAGTCATGAAACCTCACTCTACTGCCAGAGCGGGTCCATCTCATGGAATGGCGCAGAAGTCAAAGAAGGCACAATTTTGGTCTGATCGTTTCTACGGCTGAAACACTTCAAAAAAAGAATATTACTATCCTGCAATGATTTGTGATTGTTTTTAGAATTTTCTCTTTAATAATAAAATCATAAGGAAGAACAGTTGAAGATTTGCTGTGAAAATGAAAATAAAATAAATACAAAATAAGCCTGCAATTTTGTCCTTCATACATATCCATTTATCCTTATGAGTTCTCTACTGCTACAGGGTGTCATACCAGAGGCATTTTTCATACTTAGGTAAGAAAAAAACATAAGGAATCCTACAAAGGCACCAGCTCACTAGTTGCATATTCTCGGTCTGATTCTTTTCTTATTCAGGAGTAATTCCATTAAAATCAATGGAGCTTTATATTGCAAACCCGGCTAACTGAAAGAAGAGTCAAGGCCTCTCAGTTCATGGGTTGTGGTCAGTTCCAGTGGAAGTCTTTATGCTACTTTAAAAGTTCTGATAACCAGCAGAGTAAAAGCAATATTTTACATAGTAAATTTCATAGCCCAGCGTGCAAATAATAGATAATCAATTATAAAAATAACCTGAATTTCAATGTGGAATTAATCTGGTTATCAGTAGCATTTAATATAAGTTTTCTATTTTCTCCAGTAAAAAAGTGCATTCATAGCTTAAATTGTTCTCCTATTAGATGAGATACATATTTACACTTATTTATGGGATACTAACTACTTACTATACAAGCAATTTACAGGTGCATACCAGATACGTCAAACAGACATGCACTTTCTGTGCTGCCTTACGTACCTGGATCTTCTTGACCTCCCATTGATTTCAATGAAATGTCCATTTAAAAAACAGCAGCGCACAAGTATGCAGGGGGCTCCAGCACTGAAGGGGTTAAAGGGCCTAAGGACAGAATACCCCATGAAAACAGCTGCACTGCTACAGCCCACCATCATCTCAAACCAGTATTGTACCAAAATTGTAGGCTTTAACAAGAAACAGCAATGCAAGTGGTATCTAAGGAACTCCATTTATGCTTCCTAAAGACGTTTAGTATCTTATAGAAGAGCTTTTCTACAGGCTTTTTGGTGTAATTATCACATTAACTTTACAGTATAGTGTGGCTTTGGAGATTGAGACAAAATACAGCTACACCTACCTGAAAGGCATTCTTACATTCATTAGTTCAGCATATTTGCCCAGGACCTCCCAAGGGGCATGCAGTTTCACAAAGATGATGTCACTGTTTGTTAGGGATGACTGCAAAAGAGAAACAAAACAGCCACCAGAGCTTACTTTTTCAAGTAAAAAAAGAAAGAAACCGTAGTCAGTGACCAATGTGATGTGTCACAGTCCCTTATTCTTCTTGAAATGTTGTATCAGTATTTTGTCTTCCCATTTTTCTTCTGCTGTCCTGAAAGCCATGCTGTGATTCCCTTCTGCCCTCCATGTCCTCTTTTCCATGTTCGCCTCCTTTACATGGAAAAGAGGACATGGAGGGCATCTATGAGTTAGCTGTGTGTACGTCTCATGAAGAGAACTTTATGCAGGGTGTGCACATCAGCATGGATGCTACCTAACAGAAAGCTGTCTGGCAAAGACCAGAGGATGTGCAGCAAAGAGGAGAAGAGGAGGAATTTAGCTCTGTTTGCACTCAGGAGGAGACACAGTGCTTTGCAAGAAAGCTACAGCAGGTTTGGCTGAAGCTGATGTGAAAACACCGAGAGCCACATGGTAATACTGGAAGATTAAATGTTCAAATTCTAATGAATATGAATTAAATTTTCATGAAGTTACATCCAATACAATTTTAGACAATCAGGTGGATGGCATTCCAAGAAATAGGTAAAAGTGTACTTAGTATGAGGAAAAGAAAATATGATGACAGCAAACCAGGCAAGAAAATTGTTAGTTAGCTTTGGGGATGATTCCGTAGTTTTTTAGATGTTGCCCTATATTCAATGTTTCTCACATAGATACAACTTACTATGAGTTCTTAAATCTAGTATTGTTTATCTGGAGACTACTGTGACTACATGGGTGGGAAGCTGACATTTATACTTTTTACACTCTCCCTCCACTATCTCACTATAGATGCTGAAATTATTGAATTTGCATGTCCATGTCCTTAGAGTGGCTAAAATTCTATTACTACTTTGTGACATGATAGGAGTGAAAACTCCGACATTTAAGATACAAATATATTATTTTATTTAGCACATCAAAAAACTCCAAATAAACAAATAAACAAATTAAAAAAAAAACACAACAAAAACTAAGGAAAGAACTCTACCTTACTCAATCACTCTAAAGTTAACATTTTATAAACAACTACAGTATTGGACCATAATGGACATAGAGAGATATTTGTACTAAAAATATTACTGGGGTGCAAATATGGATTTACCATATAAAGGAATGAGTGACTTTATGGTGCTAAAAACTGCAGGAAAAAATGTTCTTCTTTGCTGATGAATTTTTGAAAAATATTTCAATACAAAATGACACAACAGCAACAAAATGCCCCCAAGAGACTTGCTTCCAAGACAATAAATTCCCTTGCAGTCTTTCCCTGGCTTTTATGGATTCTAAATCAGGCTTTAATTATGTTTTTCTTTATAGGTACATTTCACAATTTAGCTTTTATTTTCCCATGAGAATTTAGCAAGGAGATACCACAAAACCAAAACTGAATTCTGCCACTCTAAAAATCTCCTGCAAACTGCTCTCTCAAAGGTGAGGTTAAGTCAGCAGTGGATTGGCAATTTTGTCCTAAATAGCTTGGATTAAAAACCAAAACAAAACAGAACAAAATCCACCAGACCTCAAAAGAACTATCTAAGAAGGCTGACATACAGAAAGAAACTACAGTACTGTCACACCAATAAAACTGAGAAATGGGGGAAATTTGTTAAAAACAGCTTTTAAACTTAGTGATGGTTGTTAAACAGGAAGTTTATAGGTATTTTCCAGCATATTGTAGTTTGAGCCTTACTTGATATGGGAGCCAAACATGACTTGTGAAGATGCTGTTTCACAAGTAAACACTATCTAAATTTGGTATCTTATGTGTTACATATTTTCATGCATAAACATGGAAAACTTCTGAATACAGATGCTTAAAGAATACTTTTTTACTCTGTATCTTGCAATGTTGGCACATTAAAATGTTTTTAAAATGACAATCAGCTTTGCCAACAGAAGATCTAACCAATAGGAAATCTAATCAAAATACACTTGACAGGTTTGGTTATATTTAGAAAAAAAAGAAATAATAATGCTAAATTATTAATATAAAAATCCATTTCTCTTGGGTTTGCTCATGTTAAGTGCTCACAAAGGAAAGCACTAGGCAAGGCTGAGAAAATCAAGGCTGGAAAAAACAAGACTAGAAAGAGAATAATAAATCCAGATGGAGGACGAATTGAATGAGATGTCACACTGACCTAATCTAAGGACTAAATAGCTAACCAAAATATCTGGAAAAACAATAGGATGAAAACCATCTTCATTACAAAAATACTTTAGTGAATTGAATCTCCTAAACTCTCTTGGTTAGATTAGTATTTAGACTCAGTATCTTTCATCTTATAAATGTTTCAACTGAGAATAGAGGAACATTCTTCTGTTGTAATTGACTTTCAAGGGTCGGCTCCTTAAATGATTTGGAGAAGTAAACTCAATTTCACATTATGGGAACATGCAAACAAAAATCAATGCAACATTACTCCCCCTGGAAACTTAAATAAGACAAGTATTGACATGAGCAATCTGCTATAAAGTGATGTCCAGATAAAGAAGAAAGAAAAACAGGAATTAAGGGGGCAGACCAATGAGATAAAACACTTTAGCAAACACAGAAATGGAATAAATGTTTGGAATTGACCTCTAGCACCTATCACAATGCAATAATTTTCAGGCCACCAATATTCTAATAAATTGGTTGTTTTGAACTGATTTATTGAGGAGGGATATCCATTAAAAAACCTGATTTTCTTCTGGTTACTAACAAACATTCTCAGCGGTCTTCAGAACATTGTAAAGCCAGGGTGACAAGAGACTTACCAGAATCAGACAACTGCAGACTCATCTGGGGTGGAAGGGACCTCTGGGGTTTGTCTGGGCTAAGCCTCTGGCTAAAGCAGGGCTAACTTAGATCAGCCTGCTTGGACAGAAGCTTGTCCCATTGAGTACTGAATATCTCTACAGGCAGAGATACAGCCAGCCCTTAGGCAATCCAGTGACTGAAACTGGCTGGAGCAAAGAATATTTTCTGTAGAAGAGCTGCTCTCTTCCATAGAGAAATGTTGGCTTAAAACTATCACTTTCTATATCAGTTTTCCTTTAAAAACACCCTTATTTATTATAAGAACTCTACTTAATTGTTATTCTCATTGAGAAGCAATAGCAAGTTTTATTTAGTTTAATTGACCTGATCTTTAAAATAGGTTTGTATGGTAGAATTCAGATCACCAGGGTCTGGGTTACAGATAGTCAATACACATTTTGACTTCACTGTCAAGCATCATTAGTACCAGATCATTGCTGCCAGTCCTAGAATACAGGCAGTACTATAGGTCCACATATTATAGACTTCCCCTTCTGGCAAGGCTACCTGTCTATTTTACCATTAAGTTTGTAAAAACATTGCTATTTCCCGAAGAAATCCAATCAACTGCAAACACATTTAGAAACAAAGCCGTATTTTCTTCTCCAGTGTCACTATGTAAGGAGTGAAAGAGACTAAAGCATGGGCCATTTATGTAACTCCAAAAGCAGAAACACCTGCTGTGGTGAATTACTGCCATCAACTATGTCAAGGAAAGCTTGTTAAGGGCCTTGTTCTTCTAAAGCAGGCACAGAGTGGTGTCAACTGATGGTTAAGTTGTGGCTACTAAACTCCCTGCAAGCATTCTAATGTCTTTTGATAGCAGGATTTAAATTTATCTGTATTTGCTATTGACCTGACTCTGCTCATTCTGCACTTATCATTGTGAGTCTGAATAGAAGCAGAGTTATGCTGACATGGAATGTCTCTTGAAAAGCCCATATTTTGCTGCATTTGCAGGCTGCCTTCCAGGATCAAGGCTAAAGATTAGTATATTTTGTCAAAAATCTGCTTGAACATTCTCCTCCTTGCTAATTTTAGTTCACTATCAAAAATATTGTCCAGCCATTTCAAGACAAAAGTAGCTGTAGGTACTGACCTTGATATAAGCATTTCTTGGGTCTAAAAGTTAAGAAACTTAAGAAAACCTACTCACAGGATATAACCTTGCAGAAGGTTAAAATTACAGTGGCTCCAATTGAATGGTGCCAATGTTTATTTGCCTTGAGGCTACTAGGCAGGTTTTCATTCATGTATGCAAAACAATAGGGTGAGAAAAAAAAGAAATCAGGATTTACCATAAAGGTGTTTCACCTATCACCATTTAAGAGAAAAATTCTCAAGGCTGAGTCTCTCTTCACCTTTAAAAGCATTCCTCATGAAAGTAAAATGAGATAAGTAAGATTTTGAAACAATTTTAAGATTGGTTGTTAAGATTTAACAAGTATAATTAATGTCATCGACTTTAGGAAGATCCTACAAGGCAAGTTAAAAAGCCAGAACAAAAACAGTTTACATTTTGGCAAGTTTCTGGTAAGATCATAATGCAGGGAAAAACAGAATAGGAGACAAAATCAATATGCTTCCAGTTACAATTCTCTCTGTAAACTAGCTCTGTATGATGTCTGAGTGCAGAGTAGTAAATAGTCACTACTACATTTTCCACTGTTTTTAAGAATTACTTAACAGCACAGATTGATTTGCCATGTGGAGTGAATTAAGTGGAAAAACAAAACCCAGCAAATTTTAGTTGATTAAACTGTTCTTCCTCTGCAAAACCAAAGTAAATGTAAATTCACATGGGCAATTCCATGGAGCTGGAAAAACAGAAAGTATATTCTGCCAATACTTTTCCAGTGCATACATTACTACTGGGCAATTATTTAGATACTGTCAATATATGTCTGGTTTCATGGAAAATATTGCATACTCACAAACATTAGCCTCCATGTTCATGCTTCTGAGGACCCTAACGAATAACAGTGTCAATATCTTTCACACATGTACCTTCAACAAAAGCATGGGTTTAGTGAAAAAAGAGGACTATATTGTTCACATTTTAATTTGGATATTAAGAAGCCTTTGACTTGCAAGAAACTGTAGAGCAAAAGCAGCAAGGATGAAAATAAGAATAAAAAGATAGCCCTATGTAAAAAATAGGAAGCTGTTGATAAAAGCAATTTTGACCTCAGAACACTGACATGTGAAATGTAGAATACCTTGATCTAAGGTTACAGAGGCACATGATTACAATTCAGAGTGATTTTTTGTGAAATCTCATGACAAAATGTGATGATGAAGTAAAGCTTTTTTTGTTCTACTTTGCAAAGTACTTGCAGAGGTTCTGCTCCAGTGAAGTTAGTGATGCAGGCAGGTGGCTGCTTCCTGCCAGCATTCAGGCAATGTGTCATCTAATCCAGCTCAGAGCAGGTGTCATTGTTACAGTGCTTAGTTTCTGGCAGCATATGACAGGATCTCAATTGTGGAACAGAACAGGGGGAAATGCTTGCAATGTCCTTCTATGTAGACAAAAATATGTGAGTGGGAGGACAGCTTCAAGAATGGGGTAGGTTACTTGAGTAGAAGAAAAATGCAAATACTATCTCACTGCTCAAATGTACTGTGCAATGATGAGCTCACAATCTGCAGTAGAGAAATACAAATTCCTTTAAGATAAGAAATGACATCAGAAGGAAGTCTTTAATTCCAACAAATGTCACTTAAATCTGCAGAATGGGTCTTACAGGAAGGTAACTTAGTTGTAGTAAATCAACCATGGAAACAATATCCTCTGACTTGGACTGCACTTCCGAGAGAAAAGAATTAGAAATATCTGCAGCATGACTATGTTAATGGAAAAGGTTGATGTGACTGGGAGGAAATGATAAAACATTTCTTGATAATTCCATCAGCAAATACTGAATGAATACAGGTTAGACCCATCTGAGTAAGATCTCTGTAACAAAATAGCTAATAGTATGGATTTTATCTGACAAATATCCTTTAATTCCTCTGTACTGGAAAATTACAATAAACATGTGAAATCATTATTTGTAGATTTAAAATGCATATAGCTAAAATCTCTGGGCAGAATAGTGCATTTTTACCTATGGAAAGAGTATTTGGCATTGTATCATTAATGAAACATCAGTTATAGGCTCAAATTTTAGATTAAAAAAAAATAGTATTTATATAGTGATATCTGACATCATCAAATCTTTTTGACTGTTCTTTGGGCCAAAGAAAGGCCTCTTAAGTACATTATTTTTCTTTTGACATCACAGGCCATTAAAAATGCATCACACAATTGAACTACATTTTATAATGCAGCTTCCTTTGTGATTTATCCCAAGTGTAAAATATAAAGCCAATATTTTTCCAATATGGATTTATTTCTCATTAATAATTTTTTGAAGTAGAAAATACTTACATTTAATGAATTGTCCATTAAATATTCATGTTTGCTTTTAGAAGCTTATTGGAAAAACATTGCTTTGGTAAAGAAAAAGGCAGTTTATTTTTTGTCCAACAGTTAATTTCCCAAACATGATAATTAATGAAACACACAAAAAAAGCAGGCAGGCTTATGATAGATTTTCCATACATATAACGAGAGAAAACTGAATAAACTGCTTATTGCATCATAGAATAATACAGGCCATCTAGTCAATCTCCTGCTCTAAGCAGGGACAACTAGAGTGGTTTGTGGGGTCTTGAATATCTCTGTGACTGGAGACCTTGCAACCTCTCTAAGCACCAGAGTGTCTCTGGACAGAAAGATTACAGCTGAACTTCCATGTGGATAGAGACGTGCTGGCAGCAGCCCAGGTCTGAGCACCTGCCCCTGCTCCAGCAGCGTGAAGCTCTTTGATTGTTCAACTCCCTCTGCAGAGTCTTTATTTCTCAGCTCATACAATCAGGGAAGACAAGAAATACATGTATGATTATCAATCTGGACTCCAAAGTCCTCCAAAGCACCCACACTTTCCAGGATGCGCTGAACTGCCCTGCAGCTCTCTCTACACCTTTGTATTTGATGGTGCAACTCAAAATTCTTTCTAAAGGGAGACGCACATGAGCTCAACAAGAGCACAGCTGAGGAAGAGACTACTCTTAAGGTTACTGTCAGTTCAGTTCAGTCCACATGACACAAGCCCCAAGTTCTTCAAGCCAGCTACACATTCTCCACATGAGTAACTACAGGCAGAGGTGCTAGCCCATGCCATAGGAGAAGCAGTGGGGTAATGCATATGCTTGTTAGCACAGCTTGTTGTCTTGGGTGCTGTCCCATGCTGGCACAAGTAGGATAACAACACGGGCTGGAAACACCTGGGTGGGTTTCTGCCCCATTCCTGGCTGTGCAGGACACACATGTGCCTCTGCTCTGCAGGGAAGTCACAGAAATGCACTCTCACTGCTCCTTCTCAGACTTATACAGACTCTCATTTTCCAGGAAAGAAATAGCACCAAAGGAAAACCAAGACCAGTTAAATGAAGGGGAAAGATACATGAGAAGAGTGTGAGTCACTCACAACTCTACCAGTTAGAGTTACCCATAAACTCTGCTAGTCTGGGTGACTCAAATGCTTGTTCACTCAACTAATATCTCAGTTTTCTGTGCCTTACTTATCTTACTGCAATGATTATTAGAACTGGAAAGAGTTTGAGGAGCCATCTTCTAATAATTCATTTCACATTGTTCTAATCATTGCTGCAAAACTTTCCTGCCTTCCTCATTTAATGAGCAAGACATTTTCCCTTTCTTCTTCCACTTTATACAAACTGTTATACAGTTGTTATATTTCTTTAATAAGATGGACAAAATGAATTTCTGAGCAAATGCATTCTGAAGTCTTCCTAAGGTACTCAAGAGATATGATACACTAAAATGATGTAAACAAAATTTAAAAGGAAAGTTGTCTTGTAAATATGCCAAAGCGCGTGGTAGAGCAGCCATCTCTTCAGGTATACTATCATACTACATGAAAGGGAAGTTCTTTCCAAATCATGTGATGGTGGGAATAGACTTGATTACCAATATTCAGTTCACAATTTGTACTAAAAAAATTAGATAGATTGACCTTCTTTTAAATCCCAAACCATGCTAAGACTGTATAGGACTTCCCACAAAAAATTAAATACAAAACCCCAAGAGATAAAGGCAAATCCATTTTAATGTGTTGTCTTCAGCAAACCACAGTTTCATGTTGATCATAAAAAGAAATCTCACAGTTTAGTGCAGAGTGGAAATTTCTAATAATTGATGGTGCGCATTATTTTTCATCTGTCTGCTTAGCTAAGCTCCAAGTAATTTGACCTCTATGTAACTAGATCATCTGATAAAAACCCACACAGGAGAAAACCCCCACTCTCTTAAGCAAAGATAGAGCAATTAGAATCTAATTGCTCTACCTTTGCTCTATCTAGACAAAGAGACAAGGTGAAATTGAAATACAGAATGTCTCTAAAACTAAGAAGGCAAAATTCTGGATCCTTTATGCAACTGTGTACAAATCCCTTCATTTGTTAGACATGCTTTAAATGGAACAAGGTCGAGGTTTGACAAGGGCAAATTATGCATTTCCTTCAGAATGTTCTATTTTGTTGTGATAAAGCAGTGCCCATGCATGGCACAATGAATTGTCAAGGCAGACTCCTAAACATGAGCCGTGCTATTGATCAATTATTGCTGCTCCCAGTGTGCCTACTGACATAAGGTGCTGGATGAAAACATCTCCTGTATGACACAGAAGAGCAGAGCAGCACCAGATGGAGCTCAGTATCTTAATGGTTCAGATAAATGTGATAGAGCACAGAGAGGATTTCCTCTCCTAGTTCAGAGCTCTGACATGCAGATCTAATGAGAGAAGTTGCAGAAAACAAACCAGTCCTCTTTTTCACTATCACATGAGATAATGTTAGGTTTCATTTGATTGCATATGTTGCAAAGAAGTGGTACTAATCCTGCACTTATTTGCAAAAAAAATTTGGGGTTTTGAGATGCCTATGATGTGTGAAATGAAGGCCACAAGTAACACATATGCTGACAAAGAATCCCCCTTTCCAAATTCCCTTGTACCATGGAAACTGCTGAGATGAAGATTCTTTATTTAATAGACCATACTGTCCTTCTCTAGTAAAAAAAAAAAAAAAATATTGTTCTTTAAGAAGCCCCCAGTTTACAAAAGGCAGCTTGTTCAGCTAAGGAAAGTAAAAAATGTCTTTTTTATCTATTGAGAGATAAATAGTTCTAGGATTTTTTTTTTGTTTGGTTGTTTGGTTTTTTTTTGCATTTTGTCCATTTTTTATAAGGGCTGTGCCTCTCAGAGCTGCAGCAGAGAATTCACAATCCATAAGTGAAACAGAAGTTACA
The DNA here is from genome assembly GCF_036417665.1 of Passer domesticus. Classification (NCBI taxonomy): domain Eukaryota; kingdom Metazoa; phylum Chordata; class Aves; order Passeriformes; family Passeridae; genus Passer; species Passer domesticus. The sequence continues at coordinate 45,224,018 of NC_087478.1, read as the reverse complement.
AAAGAGTTTTTAGCTCTGTGGTACTATTCAGATCCTTTTATTCAGTGCAAAATTTTGAAGCAGAATTGGAATTCTCATCTCTTGTACCTCTGGAACATGTATTCTTGCAGCAATTTGTTTCGTTCTCTTCTACAGGGAAGTAGAGAAACACGACATGGAAATAAAATCAGTATCTCACTTCACTTAATAAGCCAGTTTTTCAAGCTCTTTATAGATGCACTGTGATAGACATTTTCTTCTATTACAGAGATTTTCTGACAGGAAAATTATAATTCCACTAGATGATTTTTGAAATAAGTCAATATGGTTCATACATGAATAGCTCTATAGATAATAATAATTTTGTTGAAAGGAATTGTCTTAAAAGCATGGCATTTTGGGCCCGATGAATATTGCAAAAGATATTTTAAAATTGGAGGGAAATTCTATTAGTGTTACATCACTAGAAAACAGGGAAAATTTTGTAAATTGCAGAATACTATCTCAACAAAACACCTCTTAGGGTATTATAATCACACATACACTGCAGGCTGCTGTTGCTGTCAAATATTCAAAATATAACATCCAGTGTGTCAGAGAAATGTAGTGTAGGAATGTGCTTTGCATCATTTGATGTAACTTTGCAGAGTCACTGTAATTACTTGTGCTGTAGCAACACACATACACCATCATGTGTAACCTCTTTTGAATGTCAGGGCAAAGTGGTGAATTGGTTAGGGAAGAAATTATATTAAAATTTTATGGCACATACCTCCCCTAGTTCTTAGTACTAGGGACTGAAAGCTTTGAACTGAATTGTTATCATCACAGTAGCACAGTGGGTGAATTTCTTTTCTAAAATAATGTTGTGACCCTACTGTCCACCACTGTCATATTGCTCTTCAAAAAAGGAGAGGTTACAAAATTACAAAAATTAACTAATTTCTCCAGCACAATATTTCAAAGCAACTCCCCCTCCCCCTGTCTGTCTTACACACTCATAGACAGAAACACAACTGACAAGTACTTCTCTCAGTGTTTCCTTCCTCCTTGTAATTGTTTCCTCCTCCAGAATCCCATCGGCATCTTGCTTGCTTATCTCCTCATCAGCCAAAGTCACATTTCTCTGGCCAGGTTCCTCTCAGCACCACAGAGGGCAGCCAGTCCTGCCCATCAGCCTGGCTGCGTGTCGTGTACCATGGACCAGATCTCCCAATATCAGATCCCTGCCAACAGCAGCCTCTGGAGCACAGTCAGTTACAGAGCTCTATTTTTTAGAACTTCAGTTTGAAAAAGTAACAGGAAGTATTTTCAGCTTTTGAATTGGAGGAACCTTGTATAAAATACACATATATTAAATTTCCCAAACTACAAAGGCAACAAGATTGTGGGGATTCTTGCTTTGCCCAGATGGTATTTCAGCACAAAATGGGAGAAAACTGAAATCTGTGAAATACTTTTTTTCTGGCAGATTTTAAGAGAAGAACTCATCTAACAGAGATATCATATCCCCTTTAAGACATGAAAGGTTAACAGGAAAATATCAAAATACTAATAAGGAAAGAGCTCTGGGTAACAACTGAGCAATCATCATCACTGTACATCGTTGGTGGAAAGTGCAATGGCAGCAACACTGACAAGAAAATAGAAAGTCTAATGTTGGAAATGTCACCAAGTGCCTAAAGTGATGCACTTATCTAACATATGAATATTTTTAATGTATAATGAAGAGCAGAGGAAAATGGGGGAGGGGGAAACCATGCTCTGTGCTTAGGTAAATGACTTCTCATGCTCCACTCTAGTGTCTGACAAACACATTCTTGTAGAACAAAAGATAGTGAGCTGGCTGAGAATTAAATGCAGAAAAGATGAACACAAAATATATCACTGTATGAATCAAGAAGAGAAGCCAGAAAGAGAAGCTAGAACAGGGTAATGTGCATGAAATTTTTTAAAAAAATCAAATTAATAGCATACAGGACTCAAATTTCCTAGTCTTTTATTTTGTATGGCTATTCAGCAGGGTGCAAAGTACAGCCTGAGTAAGAAATAGATAGATTAATTAAAGAAAAATCAGAGCAGGGCAATTAGAATGATAAACAGTTTTGGGAAACTTGACCTAGGGGAAAAAAATTGTTCAAAACACAGATGGAATTCAAAACACCAAAGAAAATGCTAAGCAAAGACCACAGTAACATTTTAAAAATAAGTAAGAAATAGTTATGAGCAAGAAGGGAACGCACTGCACTCCATTTTCCTTCTCAATTGGGCAAGAAATGACTGGATTAAATTGCAGCGAAGGAGGTTTAGGTCAGATCCTATCGAACACCAGACAAGAATTTCTATGACTTGGCATGTGGGGCTGTAAGGAATATATGAGTGGCTGAGGGTGCTTAGCCTGGGATAAAAGGAGAAGCCCTATATTATGCTCTCATGTGGATATTACTGTAATAAACCCTGTAAAGAAGGCAGAAATGGTTCTTTACTTAAACTCTTTGTCCACATCCACACACACATATTTTGCTTTCACCATGCTAAAATCAATAAAGGGTTATTTGATAAAAAACATAGAGGACTCAGGCAAAAGTGGTATTAAAAGCACAAGTTTCTTCAAGCACATCCAATATCCTTCAGAGTTTCAACATTATCTGTGTGCTCCACTTACTGTGGAATATGTTATTATTTTACTTAAAATTGCTTTCTGAGATGTTCATTTTTATAGTCTTCAAGATCAGCATTTAGCTGTTAAGGGCACCAAAACCAAATCTTCCCCTTTTTAGAGGCATACACTTAAAACAACTCAATCTACAAGAGGCTAGGAACTCAAGAGTGACACAAAGAAAGAGATCAGTGCTTTTGGATATCGGTAATAGTTTTTTGACAGTGCTCCAGGACTTTGCTGTGGATTTACGATGTTTGTCAGCTGTTTAGAGAGGTGCATAGGCACTGTTTAGTAGATACAAATTCTAGGTGTTCAAGAAAACCTGGTACATACTCGTGTTCCCATTTTAGTTTTAGGAGTTTTAAGAACTGATTGTGATAATCTCTGAAGACAGGACTTCTACATCCCAGGCTGTTGATCTAATTTTATTTTTTAGTAGTCATATGAAACAAAGATCTGGTCCAGACATCCTGATTGCAAAGGCTTCTGTTAGATAATTTCTGCATCAAGAATGTAGTCATGAGTCTAAGAAATGAGGTTTTCTTTTATTTGACATATTATCTAATGGAAAATATCCTTTATGCTCTACAAATAATCTATGAAATTAATTAAGAAGATAGCATATAAAAGCTTTGCTAGTGAGGCGTGGTTAGTCCTGTATGAGCATTCCAGTGATCAGCTGTCATGCCATGTAAGAAAGTATTTTGCTGCAACACTAAACTGAATAAGTTTTAAGAAAATGGAGAAAATTGGACAAGGTTTCTAAAAATATGTCAGGAAACAGGTAAAAATTTTCACTTTAATTTACTTTAAAAAACTGTCCATACAAAATATCATGTTTTGGTATTTCACTGGATTATATCTGTTTTCTCTTTTGTAAAGATAGCCTTTGTAACACCTAGTACAGCATTTTCATATCAGGTATTTAATACTGAATCTGATTAAATGAAATATTTTCACATATTCAAAATGTTTCCCTTTCCTCAGCTAAAACTCTTTGCTGAGTCTAATCTATTCTAGTGATTATTAATTGCTTGACTTTTTCTTTTGCTGCTATCTGTTAAGATGTTCTCGATAAATACAAAACAATTGTTTCAAGATGTTAAGGGCTTGCATTGTATTTCCAAAGAGATTTCACAGTCATATTTTTATAATGGGAGCTATACAATGAGAAGGGGGCTTTTCTCTTATATTTGCCATGATTTAATGTGGATATGCTTCCACATTTTGATTCTAGTGTCCTTTTTATGTTTTCTCACCACCATTCTAAATTCCCCCCTTTCCCAAAACTCTGAAGTGCTCACCTTTCCCAAACAATTTTTGTGTTGTGCCTTTTGGCTGGAATAATACATTAGTAGGAGATATGAATTGTGTTTCCTTTCACAAGACAAAAATCCAGCCCAAGATCGAAATGTAAATCAGCATGGCAAGCAGTCATCAATTCCCAGTCAAAACATCAAAGAACAAAAAAAGTCAAACAATTGAAAAAAACTGTAGAAACATTAATCCATTCCATACCTTGGGGGTTTTAGAATGGAAATTTTCAGTTGTCACACAATTCCATTAGTTGCATACTTTACGTTATACCAGTACTGGGGATGATTTTGCAATCCACAGATCTATTAATACAAATCTATAGACACCACTTGGACAGAGGGCAAACAAATAGGCTTATCTTGAGTAGTTTACAGATATGGTGTGTGACAGGTGTCTGACCCAGTTTTCCCTGCTGGATACTGATATTTGTATCAAAACACTGGCACTATCATGTCTCTAAGCCCACTGGTCCTGAGAGGTTCCCTGAAGGCTTTCTCCCAAGGAGCAGACACCACAGGTGTGATTCAGGGCAACTAAGTTTAGATGTCTGCAATGGAGAGGAACAGGCACCTTCAAGGTATAATTAATTTGTTCTATTTTCCTCAAAATTAGATGAACTGATGCATATTAAGGGCTTGTTCCTGCCTACCTAGTCAGATTACGTACATTGTCAACAGCTACAGTCAATATGTTGGGGTTTTTTTTTCTCCTGAGGCTCTGCAGTAAAACCACCTTATTTTCCCTGAACTCCTGCTCCTCACCACCCACATCAACTTCTGCAGTAGCAGAAACACGTTGCTTCCTACAACTGCACCTTCATGGGTGCCTCTAGTGCAGTGCTCAGCTGTCTGGGACATATCACAGCAGCAGCATTTGATTCAGAACATTTTACAAGGCCTTGGCTGCCATCCATTTCCCCCATCCCATCCTATTCATTCTTCCTGCAGAGAAGACATAGGGAAATGCAGATCTTTAAATAACAAAGCCTCCCATCAGTGTCCTCTGTATTTTAAAAGTCCTCTTGAATTTGGTCAGTACTTTCTGTATTCTATTACTTGAATCCTTCTCTCCTGTGAACTTCTGAAGCTAATGATGATAAAATTCATAAATTTGCACAAGAACATTGACCTGGAATGTTCTAAAAATCACAGCTTCTATTCTCTTAACTGCTGTTTCAGGACATTTGTTTAACCCAATCTTGTCTCAGAAAGTCACAGTTTCCAATAGCAATAGCACTCACAGTACAACTTCAAGAACTCTGGTGATGAAGGGCCAGGCTGTTATCTATAGAAAACCTATAGAATTCTATAGAAAAAAGCCATGACCATCCACGGCTTTTTAGACCATGATCTAGCATTGGTGACAGCTCTGCTTCACGAAGCTGACCTTCAGACATGTCTTCCCACCAGCACCCTGGAGCTTCTCCAGATTCCTCAGAAAATCAGGTCACAGTATAGATTATGAACTTATAAGGCACAAAAAGACACAGAAATCCAAATACAAAAAGACAAATTTCTTGAGGACAAGAACATGAATTTTGTGTATTGCAAGACAGAGTATCATGGTTTCCAGATGTACACGTCTCCATTTTGTTCTTCGCCTATTTACATTTTCACTGTGGAAGGTTTATTCTTTCTGAAAAATTTCAAAGTTTAAAAAGGTGTAAGAGATGGCTTTTAGGAAAAAAAAGCGCACAAAGTTCTTATATTTTGAGAAATTGGAGTCAATCTTGTTATCAAAGGAAAGGTCTATTTGAGTCTATTAATGAAAACAAGCTGTAACTAAGAAGAGTAGTAAGTAGAGTACCATGAAGAGATCCAAGAGGAAACAGAAGGGTTTTCACACTGTTTTGTCTGAAATGTACTCTTCCAGATTCTTCCAAGAGATTTCAGATAACAAAATAGAAGATTATTTCTGCACAGAAGAGAGTTTTTTAAATCAGATAAGACTTTAAACAGGAGGACATGACTAACTGGCTGACAGAAGTTTCAGTTTGTATAGCTATGTCAGAAGCATTTTTCCTTCAGGTCAGGTTTTTTTAAACTTCATTTACAACACTATTTCATTACCACTCAAGCAGCAAGAAACAAATATGTAAATATGCAGTGGATAATTCTGCATTTCATTTGGGCCCAGAGACCCATAAACTGAAAGGACTTTTTCAAGGAAGTTGAGCTCTGACATAATTAGTTCTACTTTGTTCTGTTCCCACAACTGAGATACAGTTAATCCAAGGCACAGAGCACCAATGCTCCACTTGCTCCATCACTGACTTAACCCTGTATGACAAAGAAAATCAGACAATGTGAGGGCCTGGAGTCCTTGTGCCAAGAGCAGTGAGAAAGGGAACTGTCCCTCCCAGGTTCATGTTTCCCTCTTGGCACTACTTTCAGGGGGCAGCCCCACACCACCTCAGGCGTTAGGGGAAGATGCAAATGTCCCCGAGACCAATCATTGCTCTTTGCTTTAGATGCATAATGCTGTAAATACCGTGCTGTCTTAAAACAAGTACAACATCAAAACCATTAACATAAAATGAGAACACAAAGCCTATTGCTGGGTTTCTATATACTCTGTCTTTCTGTTCCCTAGAGACAACTTCAGATTTTTGCTTATTAAGCCATTACTGTAAGGGAGTGTTGCAGCAAGCTAGTCATGTCACCTTTGGGCAACGATAGCTCTCACTGTGCATTAAGTGACTATAGCCTTGTGCATTATCTTATTCCTGATGCTGCTGGCAGGTGAAACAACACCTTGAAAATAATTGCACTGTAAGACCAGCTATTGTAAAGGGAAAGGTGACTTTTGACATATAGGGGACATCACCCTGAAAATTTTTGCTTAATCTTTTCCCTTTTTTTTTTTTCCTTCAAAAGATTTTGATGTTCTGATTTGTAGATGTTGATGACAGTAAATTCTTTGACAAGAAATTTTACCTGTTCCTGAAAAAAGCATGTCAGGGGTTTTTAAGTTCCTATTCAGTTATCTATATATTTTCTGTATTACCTCCCTATTCCTTGAAAGAGCCATACTTTTTTTGAAAAGTAGATCAAGTTTCCAGCAACATTTGCTTAGTCTACTAGTTTTGCAATGCCTTGTTAAAGGCTGACACTTGTCAACTCAGAAACATATTCATTTATGGGCTCCCTCAGATAATCAAGAAATTTGTCTTTAAGAACTGCATTCTGAAATTTGAATTCAGACCCTATCTATCCAGTCTTTCATTTATCTCCTTTTTTTTTTTTAATTGCCATTGTGCTGTACAGTGGACATAGCATCTGAAATCTAAAACTTTTCCCTCAGAAGTTCAAGCAGCTGGAAACTTCACTGTTTAGTGACTGTGGCTTTTTGGTACAGAATACTCCCTGGGAAAGGACATTGTTCTGCTTGTACCAACACATATTTCTGTAAAACATTGCTGAAAAGAGACTCCTTTTGCTATGTGAATTAGATAATAAGACAGTCTGACTTCCATTTGCTCTGTCTGAATTGGGATGAAATGAATAGCCCAGCATTTAAAACGAAATAGCTGGAAGCACTTTTGTATATAATGCTTGTGGTAAGGTTTGCATTTCAGTTTGGTTCCCTTTATGCAGGCATAGTTTACGTCATGTTGATGTCCCTGTCCCTGATTTGTGGATGCAACCAGACACAGTGCTTAAAACATTAAATAACAAGCTGCACCTGCTTATAATGATAGTTATGCTGCTCATGAAAATACAGAGCCTGCAGGCTGCATAATTTGTACTGTAAGTTCATTAGCTGTAGATATTTACATATGGAATAATAGGATCAGAAAAGTGAGACACTGAAACAACTTACTAGAGTCCATGAAAGCTTCGGAGTTTTTGATACTGGTCACAGTGGTGGAATAACACTGAATTACACCTGTGGTGGGTTGACCCTGGCTGCATGCCAGGTATCCAGTAAAGGCACTCCATCACTGCCTCTTTTATCAAGACAGGGGAGAAAATGGAAGAGGAAGCTCATGGGTCTAGACAAGGACAAAGAGAAATCACCCACCTGTTACCATCATGGGCCAAACAGACTCCACGTGGAGAAATTAGTTTATATATTATCAATCAAATTAGAATAGGATAATAAGAAATAAAATCAAACCTTAAAACACCTTTCCCCAAGCCTCTTTCCAGGCTCAGCTTCACTCCAACTTTTCTCTACCTCCTCCTAGCCCGTGGTATGTAAGGATAGGGAATGGGGGCTGCAGTCAGGTCTTTACGCTGCTCCTTCCTCCTCAGGAGGAGGACTCTTCCCTTGATCCAGTGTTTCGAACTTGGGCTCTTTCCACAAGCTGCAGCTCTTCACAAACATCTCCAGCATGTGTCTCTTTCATGGGATGGAGTCAGTCAGGAACAGATGGTTCCAGGGTGGGTCTCTTGCATGGGGTCACAAGTCTTACCAACAAATCTGCTCCAGCATGGCCTCTTCTCTCCAGGACGCCACAGGACCTGCCAGAAGCCTGCTCCGCTGTGGACTTTCTACAGGCTCACAGCCTCCTTTGGGCATTCATTGTGGGGTTCTCCACAGGTTACAGGTGGATATGTGCTCTCCTGTGGGCCTCCATGGCTGCAGGGGCACAGCAGCCTCACCATGGTCTGCACCATGGGCTGCAGAGAATCTCAGCTCCAGCAGCTAGAGCACCTTCTCCCCTGCCTTCTTCACTGACCTTGGTGTCTGCAGAGCTGTTCCTCTCACATATTCTCATTCCCCTCTTTTGGCTGCTGGCCTGCAGCAGGCTTTTTCCTGCTTTTAAATACTTTCTCACAGAGGAGCTACCATTATTGATGGGCTCAGTCTTGGCCAACAGTGAGCTCATCTTGGAGCTGTGTGGCACTGGCTCTGACAGATGTGAGGGAAACTTCTAACAACATCTCACAGAAGCCACCCCTCTAGCTCCACTTACCAACAAAACCTTGCCATGCAAACCCAATACAAGGTTTCGTCTTCTCCAAAGATCAAGAAAGCCTACTTTTGTACAAGTGCCAGTTTGGCCTAAAGGAAACCTGTTATCCGTAGGTGACATCCTGCATGTTTCTTGACCTACCATGCATGCACAGTAGGGATAATCACCACTCTTAGTGTTGTCCCAGTGCTTCCTAGTACATATCTCACATAGGCATGCTCATAGCTATATTTCTGTCTGTCAAAAAGCTCAGAGGACAGCTGACATAAGTTCGGTGGTGGAATTAGCCACCTTTTCTCTAGTGGATGGGCGCTTTTGGTACATGCAGAGTAAGCTCAACACGGCTTTTTTTATGAGCACAAAATAAAAACTATCAGTCAGGAAAAGATTTTCCAGCTGACCTGCAGCTTGCTCCTGGCTACGACACAAACTCTCCTGGCAAGTTGTAAAAAGGCAGTTGACCATAGACTAAGCACTCTGGTTTAAACTGTATGTCTGGTTGATTTGAATTACATCTATAAACTACAATAAACTACAAAAAAGTTATTGTTCTTTCAATAACTGTATAAGCTGAAGTCATAACTGAAAAATAAACTTGGAATCAACTATAAAGGCACTCAGATTTTATTGTGTATGGCTCAGAGAACCAAATTACATAAGCTACATTTATAAAACACCTTTTCTATCTCAGATCTGCAAGTACCACTTGGGGTCTGGAAGTCAGCTCAATTCTTTTCTACCCATGAATCACCAGCAGAAAAAAACATTTATGTAACAGGAATCTCATGAACAATTGCACTGATGACGCACAAACCAGAAAAAAGCAGATCAGTCCCTCAACTGTTTTGGTTCTGCAGTACTAACAACAACAACAACAATAACAACAACAACAACAAAAAGGAGTAGATGTCATTTTTTTTCCCCAGAAAGTTGATAGTATTTGATTAAGTTCAGAAGCAATAGCTGCTGATTATAATGCCTCTTTCACATCGTCACTCTCTGAACACAGTTAGTGCTCAGAAGTTTCAGTCTTTGAAGTTCTTAGCTTTTTCTTGTTCTTTATTTCCAAGTTTTACCTCACTTTGACATGGTCATAGGTCTATTTTCCTTTTACACTCAGGGATGTGCTAAAAGTCACTGAGATACTCTGTGTGCTCTTTCTGTCATCTGTAATTTCTCTCAACATTCATCATCTTGAAAGCAGGCTCCAACTTGCTGCTAAATATAAGTATCTTACTGAATATGTTTCTAGCTTCTTATGCCCTACCCCATAAGCACGAAGTTACAGCTACATTAAAACAAACTGCTTTACACAACTATTACTAGCTCTTCAAGAACCTATCTACATCTGCTTGCAAACTTGACAAGTCATGAAATAATAGTATTCTGTAATTATATTGCATCAACTACTGAAAAATATTTCAAAATATAACTTCATGTTAACATAACTTAAGACTCAGAGTATACCTACTAGTAGATATTTGTTCATACAGCACAACTAAAGCTTATACTGTGCTTTTCTTTCTTGTCCTTTTGGGTTTTCCCCAGAGAACACCTATTATGTATTTCTACTGCCTATAGTATATACCAGCTGTGTTTTTGCTGCCAGATGTTGCACCAGAAATGTCAGCTGTTGCTTGAGGCAGGGAGTGAATGCAATTAGAGGTGCCCTGGTTACAGCTTGACACTTATGGTGGCAAAGTTTAAATTTCTAATCAGGCATTTAACACAAAAACCCACACAACTTGGCGTCTTCTGAAAACTGGACTAGCACTACACTGGCATCATTTATCAAGGAGATGCAAAGATCAATGTGCTGGCAGAAGTCCAAATGCATTGGCTGTTATTTGTGAAATATCTGATGCTAGTTTCTGAAGGGCATTCTGCATGCAATAGCTGTGAGGAGTCCAGCTTTCCAGGGCAGTAAAGAATACTATTGGTTTAAAATATTTAATTGCTTTTATATTGAGACAATTGTTACCATAAATATACAAAATAAATAAAATAAAAGGCCTGAATACTATTTTCACTACTCATGTGGTTAGTTCCCATTTACTACACTTCTATCACTCACTTTCCACTTGTCTGTCAATCGCTTTTACAAGTAAACTGCACGAAATCAACTTATAATCTATAAATAAAAAACTTTTAACACAATCATTAAGCATAATATATCAAGTACATTTAGTAGTAGAAATACTCTGCATGACACAGTTTAGTATAGTCATGACAAACAGAAAAACCAAAAAAAACCATGCCATGTTCAAATTAAATGTCTAGTCTGTTCCTAGGGCTACATGATTAGATCCTAACCCAACATCAGATTCATTTTGGATAGATTGTTCTTAGTCAAATGCAAGATGACTTTCTTCTTTTTCTCTTGTTCTTAGTCAAATGCAAGATGACTTTCTTCTTTTTCTCTTGTACAAATTACTCATGCAAGTGTGGTCTGTGTTTGTTCATCCAGCATAAACTTCTCACCTCTATTGTCCATTTGCATTACTTTACAGTGCAGCTTAAAAAGTTTGCAAGTGAATGAGTAATATAAGTTTGCTGCTGCATGTTGGTTACCTCCCTGCATGACCTATTATGATAGTATAGTTTAAAGTATCTTACTGAAATATTTCTGTGGTACTCTATTTTTGTTCCAGAACTGTGTAGATACTCTTGACAGCAACTGAGTTCTACCTGGTTATTTAGGACAGGTAAACAGTAATTCATGCTGCAGGAATAATTTGGGAAAAGGGTACTTCTCCAGATTTTGGCTAAGAGGTTAAATTTATAAATACTTGTTCTTGTGAAAAGTATCATGGGCTCAAAGTAATTTTGACTCTTCATTCTCTCTTGAAAACAGAGGTTTTCCAGAAATTGCTGGGCCACAGGGATGAGCATTTAATTTGGAATGACAGACACTATCTATATTTTCTCCTCACATAAATCTGATCACAAGTAATTCTATTCTGCATGTCAGTGGGTTGATCTAAGTCTCAGGTTTATCTTGTATTAAGATAAATTTGAAATGCACCATCAGAATGTGGACAGCAGCACCCTGTTAACCTTTTGCCCACCAGCTCTGGAAGGGATGAGTCTCATGTGATATTCACAGATGGTATCAGTGCCTACAAACTTACAGTGTGATTGGTACCTCATCTCCCAGAAGTACATGCTGCACTTGGAGACTGTCCTCTCCATTTTCCCCATATAAAAGTCTTTTTCAAGAACTATTGGAAAATGAGAGCAGCAGGGTCATCGAGGATCCCAGAGCCAGGATATCACAGTCACTTATCTCACTTGTGAGACATTGGAAAAGAGAATAAATCAACAAAGGAAATGTTTCACATGGCTGAAAAGAAAATACAGTTTCTTTTCCAGGAATTGCCTACAGATTTGATTACCTTGTGTGAACATCTCTGCATGTGATCATATGTGTTGAATGTGGTCTGGAAGTGTCTGGCTGTGACAGGGTCAACACACTCATCCTATCCAGAATAAATAGACACAGAAAAGCAAGGGAAAGTATCATAGAATGACTTGTGCTGCACCACTCAATTAGCATTTACTTAGAGTGTTGTTTTCAATTTAAATACTTTATTATTTAATTCAATTTTTCCTATTTTTAATTTTTTCACTCTTTAAATATGTTCTATTTTTTCTCTATGACTTTTTTTTTTTTTTGGTTAAAATTTTCATTGTTTTAATTATCTGTTCTTTGGTCTGGGATCCCCGCATTCTTTATTACTGTATGTACTGAGCACCAAATCTGGCAGAGCTTCCAAGGCAGAGTGGTGTGGTACAGTTGAAGACTGTAAGTGTGAATTTGTTGGGGAATAGCTGCAAAACATTATCACCTTTTCCTGGAGTCAGAAACATATATTTGTTGAGACCTTTCTCAGTTACATGATCTTGACATTGTGCCTGAAGTTATTTCAGCTGTTGTGAATTCGTTTCAGATTCACTTTCTCATTTCATGCTGCAAAGTGAACACTGCTCCCTGCACTCACCACTTCCTGGGAATTTCACCGTGCTGTACTTGTCAGGGAGCCACTGCAGTGAACTTCTCCCTCCCTGCAGTGAGGCATGTTGAAATTGCAGTGTGGATAGCTCTGTAAGTTCTCCTCTCTGCCAATGGTTTCATGCTAAAAGGACAGGGCTAACACAATCGAACGCCAAGATATGAACAGCTGGTAGCCAAAGGAGAATGAACCAACAACCACACAAAATTCACAGAAGGTAAAAAAACACCTTTCAGTCCAACAGTTGCTACCTATTGCCTCTGTGTGTGTTCTGTGGCCAAAGCAATAGGCAGCTTTCTTGTTTCATCTGGGAGCAAACTTTTTTTCAGTGGAAGCAGTATATTGCATGTGAACAACTTTAAAAAAATCCTGCAGTTATAATTTTCCAGAATTAACACTCAAAATGATGTGTAGTCTCAAAAATAGAGAAGTAAAAATAAAGAGAAATAATTTAGACACTAGGTGATCGCTCAGCTAAGTTTAAAGCTAAGTGTTATGCAGCACTGTTAATCTCTGGGGATGGGGGAGGGAGTGTACTAAGAATGTACTTATTTCTTTCAGGATTATAATTTAATTTAGAAACAATTGTGATCATAAAATGAACATGCTAGAGCTTAGTTTTAGGTCAGAGTTACATGTTAAAAAAGATTGCTACCTTTGATTTTAAAAACATTAGCCTGAGTCATGTAGCACAACCTCATTTTGATAATTCTCTGTTCAGAAAATGTACAATTATTGATGCTGGCAAGAAGTCACACCAAGGGCAAATGAGATTAGTAAGAAATAAAACTGCATGTCACTTGCAAAATAGAAACTGAAATGAATAATCAAATTGGCAGATCATTCATGCAGCCTAGGCAGCAAAGTCCAAATAAATGGTCTTGAAAGCCAAAAAAAACCTCTATAGCAAGCGCTTAAATCATCAATTTGAAAAAGTTTTCAGCATAGAATGTTGCAATAAGTTTCATAATACTTAAAATATAAAGTGATTTCATAGCTTTCACTGCTGACCTTAGCACAGTAATAAATCTGCAAAAATCAAAAAGTAGGAAAAAATGTATTTGAAACCATTGGACATATGTTTTAATAGGGAGGATTCCTCCCCCATTTGTTCTCTACAAATTTTAGAGACTTTGTCAGCACCTCTCCTGGTGGAAGCAGGGCAGAATTCTAGGATGTGAAGGTGAATAGCTGCAGCAACACTCCCATGTTCTTGAATGTTGGGTCATAACTTCTACACGCAGTAGCACGTCTACACGAAATGTAACAATGAACAATCTCTGCCATTAAAAACATCTATCAAATACTGCAGCACTGAAGATGATGACTTCCAGCTTATTTGAAGGAATAGCTTAGGGAAACTTTTGGTGTAACCAGTAAAATGCTCTTAATACACTTACATACACCGGTACCCACGTTCAATCAAAAACATTTTAAAAAAAGAAAAATTCTCATTTTTCAGTAAAGGCTTCCCTTTCCCCCTCCCCAGTGTTCTCCAAAGTCTGCATTTCAAGTGCACAGACAGAATCTTTACACATGTACCAAGAATTCAGTGAAAGAAAGGGTTATAATGTGTAACACCTACATAATTGATCAAAGCCTATATCCTGAAAATTCCTCTTCTGTTTCCATCACTGGCAGCATGACCATGCATATTAGCATGAGTGCGAGTCCACCAGGCACAAATAAAACTAAACACTGAGCAATACCTGTTCTGGATGGAAGTGAGGATTAAGCCCTGCTTAAGCACATTACCAAAGTTTAAGGAAGATCATAGGCTTGACAAAAGAGATGTGGTCTCTTTAAACTTTGATCCTGCTACCTAACATATCAATGCATTTTAGACACTTTGCATTAATTTATGCACTCTTGTCCATAAAAGATCTACTGATTTAGGACATTATGTTGGAAATAATGTAGATATAAATGATTCATATATACTGCCCAATTATTTCAATGCTTAGGGTTAAGACAGAAGGAGAAACTTTAAGCTGTTTTCAAACTACTAAAATACTTCTCACATTGCTTTGCCTAAGCTGACAGATAAAGGAAGGCAAGGATCTAGTTAGGTTTCTAGAAAGAGTACCAGGAGCCTCAGCAAATAGTGGAGCACGTAGCTAGAAGAAATGGTAGGTGCAGAAATATGGATTGCACTCAGAGAGAATTCAGGCCATTCAAACCCAGTACTTGTTTTTTGTATTGCACAGCACAACTGATGAAATTCTGTGGCCTACTTGTGCATAAGGTTGAAAAAGATGACTGTAATGGCCTGTTTTGGCCTTCAATCCCTGTGTCTGATTTTGCTTTAGGCTACATTTTTGTACTGCTCTGGCCTATATTTAGGCATGCTTAAAAGCATTTTTCTACTGCTACAGCAGAGTGAAGAGTTTCAGGGTAAACAAATCATATCCCCAGATTCTATATAGCTTCAATGAGAAAGTTTTTTAAGGAATATCTCTTACTTCTTTTTCCATTTGAAGTCCTTCTGCTCTGATATTTCTCTCAAATACTTCCCTCTTCTCTGTCTGTGGATTAGATTTTCTATACACAAGGATGTAGTCAATCCGACATTTCCCATCTCTAAAATATAGTCCATTGGTTTTATTCTTATCAGGTACTTCCTGTAAAGAGAAAATCAAGCAATTCAGTAATGTTAATTTTTCATGATAATTGCTGCATTGCTGTTTGCATCATTGGTTTTCAGTAATACTCAACAAGCTGTTCAAGTTTTAGGCCATTCACATGCAGTGCTTCTGGCTTCATCTGGGAGGAGCACAGGCTTCCCTACTGAAGGGGACCTCAGGGGGCATCAGGAGGTCTTAGGAAAATGCTTGGACATATGGGGATGGGATAGGAGAGAATAGAAAACACAAGCGAACCTCCCTCCCTCACCACTCTCCACAAGGTTAGGAATGATTTCTTACTAATAAAATAGAGAATAATGTTACTGAAGTGTGAATTTAAAATTAAGAACTTCATATGGCTGAATGTCTTTGTAGATGTGAAAAGAGTGAACATTAACATTATGATTATAGTTTACTGTAATGAGAAACACTAAGACCTGGCACAGAGATTTTCATTACCTGTCTGCCCCATAGGATGCAGACAACAACATGAAGGTTCTGTACTGACCTCACCATACCTCATCTAACTAACTACTGAATATTCCTTGCTTAAGGAATAGCTGAGGATGGATTTATTTGCATTTATTTGGAAAGAATTACTGGTGTTAGGTGTGGCAACACATAAAATCAATAAATACTGTGTCTTTTATTTAAAAAAAAAAAAAAAAAGCCTGTTCAAATGTTTGGTCTGACAGAAAAACTCCACTTGATTTCACTGTTAATAAGAGGATAAACAGGTCATTCTCCTGAGATATAAAAGACCTTACTGATGGTCTTTTTCCAGTAAGTCATGAGATGAAATTCTCTACAGATCCTCCTCACAATTTAACACTACTTCTACATTATACAAGTTCTGCCCAGGTTTAAGCCTTCACTTTCAGACAAGTTGAAACTGCATGGCAGTTTGCATTGGTTGGAGCCTTTCATACAGGAAATGTACACTGTGAAGGATACACGGGGACAAACAGCATTCCCTCTGAGCAGTAAAAAGGGCAAGGACCTTCAGGAACTTCAAGATCCGTACAACTCTGAGCTGAAGGGAAGGTAAAGCTAATTTACTTCTGTTTCACCAAAACTCACTCAGCTATTCCTGTCAAAAATAGCCCTGCCCTATAATATACAATCAAGTCTCTGGAAAAAAAAATATTTTGACTTTCACATCTGGGGGAAGAAGGGAATTTTCAAAATACTTTCTCTATGAGAGAATTGTTTCTGAATTTAAATTACAAAGTGAACACTGTAATAAGAAAAATTATTTTTACAGGAAACCCCCCCAAAACAATTTTCCCATTCAAAGAGTTTAGTATAAGCTATCTTTCTGATTCTCAGCAGGCATTTTGATTAAATAGAAAAACCAATGAAAGTATCCCAAATGTCCCATCCCCTTGGTACATCCAGTTCCCTAAAGGAAGAAAGAAATTTTTCTAGCATTCTTTCATTACAGTGTCTAACTCCTGACACAAGTTAGGGCAGGCTTAAAACTGAGAGGAACAGTTCTTAGAGCCCAAAAAGAAGGCAAGAAAAAAGATATAATCTCTGAGGAAAAAACAGTAGCAAACTATTTATATCTATACTGCATATCATGCTGATAAATGGTATTATCAAGATATGAGAAGTATTTTTCATACAACATTAAATGTGAAAACAGCTCAGGAGGCACATTTTATCCTTTTCCCTTAAAAATCTCTGTCAAGAAGACATAAAAAAAGCCTCAACAGCCGAAAGGGTATTTTAAGATTCTTTAAATAAAGGAAGGGTGTAGCAGGAGATTTAGAGGCTGTGGGTCAGCTTGGTGGTCCTGTTGTGATTACTAACCGTCCTGGCAAGCCTCTTGTTCAGTAGTTAGAGTCAATGTATTTTGTATTTCATGTATTTTGAGTGTAATAGGAATGGAGCTGGTTTTTGCTGTAGAGCAAAACAACCCATGCTGAGGATCTGCTATGTAGGCTTAAGGGCTCAATTTGGGCCCACTAGAATCTGGTCCAAAGGGCTCATTGGATTTACATCCATAAGGAATACAGGTTTAAAATCCAGCACTACTCTGGACTACCAAAAAATCATGGGCAGGGGCAATTGAGAGATGCACTTCAAATATACACTCCTCATCTGAACTCAGACCTGTCCTGAGAGCACCATAAGGAATGTGTCCTTCTCTGCATGCAGGAGTGACTTCATGGGAAAAAATTGATCTGCCCCTTCCTATGCTTCTTCTTTCTCTGAAGAAAATTGGTTTGCCCTGCACTGACTCATCAGTGAATGCAGAACCTTATATCAAAGAGTACCTGTGAGATTCAGCCAATGCATTTGGCTTGTTGGATTTCCTCCACTACAAATATGACTGCCAGGGACAATTACTTCTCTTGGACTTGTGAAACACTACCAGCTACACTATTGTAATTTTTCACTTAGAAAGGCGGCTTGGACACCCTTATCCGTACTTGAAGATCCTTTTCATTTTAGGAGCACTGTATGTCAAAGCCAGGTTGATCAACCCTATTAGACTGTTACAGCCTCTGGGAAGGAACCCTTTCTCTGGCTCTCTGTTTTAGACTCCAAGGCAAATTTACAGACTGAGTCTGGACTTGCAAGAACTCTTGAGGATCTAACAAGATACAGAGACAGTAAGGGCTGGTTCAGCAGTGTTAGCTGCAGGACTTCTGCGCCACGCAAGTATTACAGGCATATGCTATGCCAGACATGAGTTTGTTCTACCTTCCTCCAGATATCGCACCTCCCTTACCTGTGTTACAACATCAAAATTCAGTTTTCCTAAACTGATGAAGAAAAAATATATAGCACTAGATCTGACTGCTGTTTTTTGGTGAAAAAGTGGTGTTGTCATGTATGTCAAACCTCCATTCTTTCATCTAAAAAGGGATGCTGGAAGAAAATAGAACAGTGAAGACTTCACTCTAACAAGAAGCTCAGCATTTCTGTCTATCTTTATGGCTGTACTTATATGTGTTGCATAACTTGCACTTGTTTTCCAAAGAATACAGTAGTTTTTGTATTTTCATGTGCTCAGCTGGGAACCATCAGCATTCAGACATGACTCATATACATGAATATGCTAGGATAGCTTTAGGCCAAAGGACTTAACCACACATATCTATACAAACCAAACAACACCTGAACAGTATATCTTTTCCTTCTAGAGTTCAGTAGGGACCAAGTACTTTAAAGTTCTTTTTGGTAAGCTGCAGCATCCCTTAAGTCCCATTAAGACTTTCAATTTTAATCTTTTTCCACCATCTAATACCTATATGTGACCTACATTGCTATTTTCCTCAGCCATGATTACAAAAAGACCCCTTAAATCTTTTTATATTCCTCAAAGGTTTTCCCTTTTCCTTTAAAAAAACAAAAAAGAACACGTCTAAGAGAAAAAGGAGGTTTTGAGGTATTGTTCTTCCAATATTATTACATTAACAGCAGCATGTCCTTCTGATCATTTTATGTTATTTTTTCCTCTTTAACATACAAATGTCATGTGCCTTTCACCTGTTCCTTTTTGCTAAAGACTGTATGGTACATGGTCCCAAAATGCAACTCGGGACTGTCATGTCAGATTAGCCTATTATGGTGCAAGCGGGCAAAGAGAGTCCTTTGTACATTGTATGGGAAGCTAAGGAAGGGCTATGATTAAAGAAGATGAAATTGTGAGCAAGGTCAAACATATTCAGGGTGCCCTGAATTTTGTTGCTTTAATTATCTGTCTAAACATTCGAGGAGTGCAGTTCTCTATGGGCTGAATTTCTAGAACAAAGAAAATCTCTATCTCTCTCCTCAGCAGTGTTACACAAAAGAATTTGCACCACAAAACCCTCTAGCTCCTGAAAAAAAAAATCTCTAATTGCCTCTTCTAAACTCTATCAAAACTAGTAAACAAAAGAGGGTCAGGGCAGGGCCCTCAGCAATGTCCTGTGGTTTTCTACTATTTTTTAATTACTAGCATGGTCCCTGCTACTTCTGATCTGTTCCAGTCAGCCCTCTGCCAAAAATTCCTCAGGCACAACTGGCAGGTAACATCAGACCAGTGCAGTAAGTAGCCTAGATGTAGCTCCATTCCTGAGGTGGAGGAAAGGAGAGAAGTCCCTGGTCTCCTCACTTGCTGAGGAAACAACCCTAACATCCATGGGTGTCAGGGCAGTGGGAGGCAAAATTAAAGGATATATTGTTCCTTTCTTCACAAAAGACACAGGAAGAAATTGAGACCAAAATTTTCATCATGGGTTCATGACACTTTGCCTGCTTTAGGACAGATTTTAAAAGAGACTATGTTCTGAATATTTCCTCCCTGGTGTGTTCTCTGAATCACCATTATGCACCATCAGGTGATAATTGTTCTTCATTGGAAGGGAATGTGTCTCATGACTGACACCCAATGCTTCTCATGGGAGTCATAGATAAATCCTCTCCACACCCTTTCCTCTTAAAGGATAAATATAGGGGAAACTTTTCCAGCATTTTCAAAAGCATTGAAGCCTTAGATTTATACAGGTGTTTCACTGAGGGTGTATGAAATCAAAACTTTTGAATTTGAGATATTTTATATTTCAGCATTATTATCTTAGAATGGAAAACCAGTTCTCATGGGAAACATTAGACAAAATTTGATGGTAGAGAATGAGATTTTAAATCAAATTAGATTTAATACATCTTTATAATGGGCATGAATAAATATTGTATTAATAATTCTATATGTCCTTACCTCTCCCACAACTTCCAGCCTGCTGGCATCATCAGAAGTACTGGTCAAGTTACCATGGTGAAGCAGGGAATCATCATCTTTGGAAGGGCTGTTCACACCTTCTAACTCATCAAAAAAAATGTTGACATCCTTAGCTACTAAAAAACAAAAGTAAAAATATACATTCAAATCACCACTGAATCAATGAAGACAGCAACTGTAACCCATCAATAATTTCAATTTTTAGGTCTGGTATAAGTATATACCACGTTAATTTTAAAATCTGATGAGCACTGTTGGAATGCTTTCTTCTTCAATGAGCCATGTAAAGATTTAGGACACCACAACACCTCTCTGATTAAAAATAAATAATCTGCTCTCACAATAAAACAGACATTAGCTATCTTCTCAGATTCTGTTGGGGCAAATGGCTTAAAGGACTACCTTCTGGATTAGTATTTTCTCTGGAAGTTTCCTAGGAGGCAGAATTTTAACCTGCTATACAAAGTATGGAGTTCGAAGTTGTACAGACCCGTGGGGCAGCCAGAGGCAGAAAGCCTTAAATAAATACTGTTTCTTGAAAGGCACTGAGTAAACAAACCTGGGCAGCTACTTCTCTTTTCACAGTTTGGCATGTTTTGATGCATATAAATCTGACACTTTCAGATCCACCTACCACACATCCCTCAGTCTTGCATGAAGCAATCACTTACATCTACAGATTTAAGCTGTGGTAAACTAACCCTAATAAAAAGCACAGATATTAAGCTCTGGAGTGACTGACAGATGGGAGGAGCAGGTTCACTTAGCACTCCATGCACTACAGGCCTGGTGAAAAACATGATGAAGAGATGTGTGCCAGGAGAAGAGAAATGCCTTAGCTGAGGATCACACTTCAGCTGTGAATGGACTTCAGCTCTCCAATCTCATGCCTCATAGACAAAATCCAGAATTATGAAAGTAGAGCTATAACTGTTAGAAGGGACCCCCAAAGGTCCTAGCTACTGAACCCCTTCCACTGACTACAGTGGAGAAAAGATCTAATAGTCTTGACAGAAATTCGTCTAACCCCCTATCCCTATTCACATCTCTTGCAAGTTTGACTGACTTTTGAAATCACTCTTCTTTTGTTCAATAAACTCCTGTTGCATTTGCTTGTCCTCAACTCCCCTAATTTAGTGACAGGCAATTGTAATTCCTGTTGGTGAGAATCTATAGTAACAGCCAAAACACTCTAATTGCTGGCAGCATCTTAGTTCCATTTCTAGCTACTGGCTGCAGGTGTAAAAATCCATTCCCCCACTGTGGAGAGACTGGATAGCTGCCAGAAATTAAGCCACTAACTGCTCCCAGTGATCACGAGCATTTTGTGTCCTCCTTTTCACCTTTCCCTTCTTCAGGGGTCATAGCCCAGTTTCAGAATCCTTTTAAAAAATCACTGATAATACCAACTCCCCAGTCTCTGCAGGTGGCCTATTTTTCATGCTCACAAGCAGGAGAGCCTTATCCATAATATTCATCCTTAAAATAGACATATGTTGCAATTTAAATATACTACTCTTTCCCTGTCCATAATGAGCATGGGGAAAAGTTCCCTCCCTTTTTGTACATGTCTTTTAGAGCATCTAAAGTCCATTATTACATCTGTAGGTAATAAAAAAAGAAAACCCTATCAAAATATTGAAGAATCCTTCATCTTCATTTTCATGCATAAAATAGGGATAAGGTTAATGAAACACATTGTATTCTTAACTACAGGAGTTTTGTTTGGAAAACTACTAAAAGTTTCAGAAACAACAGAGAGGTCCTCATGTCCGAATTAATCCACTCTAAATACTAGGCTAATGTGCTAACCTAAGCAGCATAGTTTGTAAGAGAGATTCTGAGTTTCTGGTGTTGTTTAGTTATATCTGATGAGAGCCTGCAGCTCCTCAGTGTCACTGTGGCTGCCTCCAACTTGTCCTAGGGGAAA
Source organism: Passer domesticus (assembly GCF_036417665.1). Taxonomy (NCBI): domain Eukaryota; kingdom Metazoa; phylum Chordata; class Aves; order Passeriformes; family Passeridae; genus Passer; species Passer domesticus. The sequence goes on along the minus strand of NC_087478.1, from coordinate 45,201,840 downwards.
CCACAGAGGCTTTAGGAGGTTTAAAAGGCAACAAAGAAATTCCAATTTGTAGCACATGCAGCAGTAATATTATAGATTTTTCCCCATTTTCATTCATTTCAGTCCACAAAAATTATACTAGAGATGCTTATAAAAGAGAGGTGAACTGCCACAACAAAGCACAGCACAGCCTAATTTCATGTCCTTCATTGTCCCTCCCTTTCAAAAGTCACAGCTAGAAACATTCCACCCCATCAGAAAATAATGTGGATGTAGATCATGACCAGATTTTGCACACATGTTCATATGAGAAGAATAAATCTCTATGTTCAACAGAAAGAACAACTGAAAAAGAAAACATTTTGAATTACTTGAACTTCACTTGAATGGAAACAAATCAGTGCCTCCATGACAGTGACACATGAATCTGTATATGGTTAAAATCTCAGTATAATCTGAAAACAACCGTGGAAAAACCCAAAAAATAATTAAATAGTGAAGCTTTCTGAAGATTATTCAAGACACATTTATCTGTTGTAGACAGCATCAATGAAAGCTGTATAAATGAAAGTTTTGCCTGTTTGCTGTACTCAAGGGAATTTAAACTATCTTTGTTCTGACATTAAGACTGCTTTGGTATTAAAGATGAGGCCTCTGGGATACTAGAATTGCTGCTTCTTGAAGTGATGGTAATGCTTTGGGTTGCAAAATTCATAGCTTTAAAGTGAATGTTTTGAGATACAGAACTCGTGTGTAAGATAACAAATATGTCAGTAGCCTTGAAACACTGAATTACTGGATTATCCTGAGGACTTGTGAGGAGCCAAAAAAGAAAAAATCTTATTTTAGGATAACTTTAAAATACAGTCCATCTCAGCAGTGAAGAAGTTGTGGAAGCAACTCTCATCTGGTTAGTGAAATTAGCTACCAGGACTTGTCCAGATTGTCTGCAGTGGAAAATTGTTTATTTCAGAGATACACAGATAATTGGCATGTTGGTTGGTCACTACAGAAAATATGGGCCCCCAACATTTGCTGAGATAATTTTTCTACCCCAAGTCTCATTATATTTAAAAAAATAAATTAATAAAATACTCTTCCACTAAAATAAATAGACAATTTATGTAGCAATTCCTGTTTGCTTTATATTAGTAATGGTGATGGTATTTCCAACATAAGTCTCCTGCTGCTTGTAGGTAGCTCAATGGACTGAACACCTCATGGCCAAATGTTGCTAAAAGGATGATCAGGGCTCCATCTTTCTTGTCCCCTTCAGACCCTGACATGCATATACCTACAAATGTCCTAACAGAATGATATATAATGGCTTTATTGTATACATAAATATTATTTGGGAGACAGACTGGTGCTACTGTACAGTCATGTATTTTTAAGGAGTGAAATTTGATAGGAATACAGAGCAGCACATGCATTGCTACCAGAGATATTAAAAATTCTCCCTCTGGTTTTAGATCAGCTTAAATATGCAAACTCTTTTCTCCCCCTCATGTTCTGTTTTGCAGAAAAAAAATCAAAATTACTTGATAGTTCAAAATCTCTTGAAGAATAAAAGGGGGAAAAAAGTGGCTATACAAATAGTTTTATCCCAGATAAAGTAGAACTACATATTCTGCAAACTGGATGCTGATAAATTCTGAGCAGGAGGCCACACATAATCTCCGTGGGTCCACAAGTCACTTCAGATCACGATGCTGACATAAGTTAGGACTCAAAAACAAGATAACTCCTTTAACTTTCTGAAGGTGGATGCTGAAACTGAAGTGCCTAAAAATAAGAACGTTCATTAAGGAATGGGACCTGACCATGCTATTGTGTGAGAAGATGGAAACATGTTCAGAGATCACGCTTCTGTTTGTTGTCATTTTATTAGCAGAAGTCCCACCAAATCAACAAGTATTCTCTCACTTTGGATTATGCTAGCTGAAGATCAATATTCTAAGCTTATCTTAGCAAGAAAAAAATATTTGGTTTCTAAAAGCATCATTAGTCTGTTTCAAATTATCATTCAATGCTAAAAAGTGGAAATAAAAGTAACACTGACTATTCAGAGCAACTACCCTAGAAGGAATATTTAGACATGTTTATTCCAATTAGATGATAGTTGCAACAGACTGCAGGTAACAACACCCCCCTGGACACACAACAAGCCTCTGCAAAGTGGGTTGTACAGAATTCCTTGAGTCTGTGATGAAGGAGATGTAGCTAAAGGACATAGAGGTTAACCTCCCAACAGCACCTGTGTCTGGTCTGGATAAAGGAAAAACACTCTCTTCAAGGCTGTAAAAGCTGCATCCTTCTCTAATGGCTTGTGAATAATTCATGAATCAAAATGTTAATTCTTGAAACACTCCCAGATTAAACTGCTTATCCATGTTTAGCCACCTTGTCTAGTCAACTCAAAGACTCTGCAGTGCCTTTTCAGCCTCTGCAGTCTGCATCCCTACTTCCCCCAGGCCTAAATCTGGGCTGTGCTGGTGTGGAGAAAGGAGAAGACAAAACCTCACATTAAGATTTCTGATGGCAAAAGCTTTTTAAATCAGGAAACATGGAATTCATTCTAAACCTGTAGCTTAAGTAGTAAGGTGATTCAATTTCAAATTATTACCCCCATCATTATGCTAACCTGTGCATTTTCCTTCCACACCCAAACTAGTACCACCACTAAACAGCCTGATTCTACCACTGTGTGGTTCCTTATTCATGTAGCAAAAATCAGGCAGAGTCTGGGTTTTTACACATTCTTATTCATCCTTTATCACTCTAAAATGTAAGCTGCTGTTTCTCACAGTAGAAAATTGCTATACCAAACACCCAGTTTAAAATCAAACTGGAAAATAAGGAAGCCAGGAAGCCCTTGCATTTTGACTGTTAGCCTACATAAGAATTTCAAACTATTATGAAAAATTCACTCTGAAATTCCAGATTTTATTGGTTTCCAGAATTGATGGAGTTTTGGGTAGGGGGGTTTTCTTCCACTGTTATTAACAAGAGTAGCTCTACTTCTATCACAAGTGCTGAGATCATTCCACAGTTGGACTTAAGGGTGAACCAACTAATTCTTAGTCCACAGCCCATTACAAATAAAAAGAGATAATTTTGCGCCGCATCTAAGACATGCGGACTTTCTCTTGTTGTGACAACCTCATGACTCTCCCAAAAAATACCAGCTACAGAAATGTGAATACAGCCCAAAACTTTGGAAGAACTTCAAATCCAGTCTTCAAACCCCAACTACAGAATTTTAATAATATTATTGGTTCACACAGCTACTCAGGAGTGCAAAGCATTGAATAAACTACCAGGAATCTTAATATTTCTGATTATGTCTGCATAGAAAATATACAGTGCTGGAATCCTTTGGCACAAAGCAATTCAAAACTTACTATGAATTCTCTGATAGAAAAAGATTTCTTACTAGCATTCAATAATCCATTGAACTTCCTGAGAGATTTTAATAATAGATACTTATCATTCAGTTCATCACTTTGTGTCTGCTTTCAGTTATCATTTCAATACATCTCAATTGAATCTTGTACCATAAACACAATTTTGCATCCAAGGAAGAACTTACTTTCTTGTATTGCATTAAGAATTTCTGAAAAGTCCACATCTGTCTTCTGTATGTCTGGTTTTATCCATATTTGGGTTTCCAGCTGGTTAACCTGCAAATCCTCTCTTCCTTCTGAAGAAATTGAAGAGATTGATGGGGTTTGTGACAGTGCAGTAGAAAATCCAGCCAAGGGGCTTCAGGTGAGGAAACATACATATTGAATGAAGGTATTTCCATTTTTCCTCCTTAACAGAACCAAATTTTCTTCAAACCAAGGAGCTTCAGATAGAACATGGACTGATTTAAAGCTAAATAGAATGAAGCAACAACATTCTCCGCTATCAGCAATGATGCAGAGTCTCCACTGGCAAGTCCCTCATTAAGGTGACCGTATGCTGCCACGCCATGAACATCACCTCACCATACCATCTACAAAACTAACTCCCAAATGTGAAGACAAACAAGAGATGTTGCTACAAATGACACAGGAACAAACGGACTAAAATAAAACATGCACACAAAGTAAGTTGCAAGACAGAAGACAACCATTAGGACGAAAAGAGCATGGACAGCATTTCAGATGAAAGACACTGTAAGATCTCATATGCCAACCTGATGGCATGACATTGTCTAGGAAGAAGCCCAGCACTGGAGTCCATTTCAAATGGATTCACATTGGTATGTAATGGTTGCTGTTTAAAAGCATTGCAGAAAAAAACTTATTCTGGCGGGTCGCAGTTTCAAACCTATTTACACACAAAAATAGACACAAGATTTGCCCATTTCAATGCTCTGTGAACATGAGCAAAGAAAGCAGAAAGTTTTGAAAACAGGGGAAGGTGTCTGCATATCAAGAGCAGACAGAAAATGGGCAAAAAGGCAAGATGCTGGCTACAGGGAACTTGGATTCAGACCAAGAGAAAGAGGGAACTGCTGGGAATACCTCTGATTTTTGGAGAATAGCAGGAAAACCTTTCACAAAGGCATCTGTTAGACATGATGCCCTTGAGTACCTAAAGCAAAGAGTTAGCAAAGACTTTCAGTGGTCAGGGAGATATCTAGGAAAGGAATTCATCACAAAAAGGCTGAGGGGGAAGAAGAAACCTTCAGGTCATTTAGATTATTGTGCTTCACTAGAAGCTATCACTCATGCTTTGGAAAGAAGCATTTTCCTTTCATCAACAGTCTGCCTATAGCAAGCTGCTCTTGTTGTGAATTCTGGGCTAGCCCATTGTATTTTCCCCTTCTCCTTGCCAAATTATTATCTCACTACTGCCTTGATGGGAGCAACAAATAATATACCTAGGCACAAAATTACTCAAAAGTGTTTAAAGGCCCTTCTTCACTTTTTGGAAGTACAGATCTCAAAATGGGTACGCTTTGACCAGCTTCATCCTTTATTATTTTTCAGTGTTAAAATATTATAAATTCAAATTGTCTCGTGCTTGCTTCAGCGTATTCTTTTGTTCCACAGCAAAGATTCGCTGTTAACATCAGAGACAACTCTCCTTGTAGATTCCTGCAAAGCGATCTGTCATAGCAGCTGCAGGAGTCAGCATTTAATGATGTAGAACAAAGAGATTTTCTTAAGTGAGACAACTGATTATTCAAAAAATAGCAGCCTAAGGAAATCTTCAGATGACCTCAGAGATGAGAGGCTAAGATTTGCCCCAAAGGGGATTTCTAAGGCCCAAGGAAAAATACTCCAACTGCTGAAAAATACATACAAACAATATGATGGAAATAGAAAAGTAATCAATGGACAACAATTCAGTTAAGCATCTTTGCAAATTATATCATTCAGTTTCTTCTTAAATACTCAGCTACTACTTTTAAAATATATCATTTCACACTTGCATCCTCACATCCAATAGCCTTTGTTCTGCATTTCAACCCCAGTCAGAGGAAATTAATGACAATATGGACAAATATCAAATACCCTTTGTTCCCTCAAGCCTCCATCCTTGTTACATTTAAGTCACTGCTCCTCAGAAGAGATGAAGGTAGCAGGATCCCTGCAGCACTCCAGCAGATCTGAACTAATTGGGCCAGGGAGAAAGGAAGTGGCAGTCAGCTATGGAGATCCCAAAGTGCTGATATGGACTATCTAACCAAAGACCTGTTAATAAAATTAAACTCTTGAAGAATGTACATAGCTGACTTCAAAGCCCCGCTTTAAATAACAAAAACCAAAATGCCTATGAAAGGGTCAGAAAATGACCAGCCTAAACCTGACTGTATTTCAGACAATGAAGTCAAGACAATTTTGCTGTATTTGAATTTCCTCTCCTGTATTTGATCCACTTGCAGTATAGGGAGCTTTCAGCAATCCACAGAAATGACAGTGTTCTATGCCTGTCTGATTCACAGTAGCCTTAATATCTGCCCTCACTGCACAAGTATCAGATTAACAGCATCAAGTCTGATTTCAGTCAAAATTGTAGGGGTAATCTTCTACCAATCATTTGTGATAAAACACATAGCTAATTACAAACTTGCCTTCACCAACACAAGGGAAAAAATGAGTCTACAAACAAAACAGCTTTTAAATTAGGGGTTGCAGGAATGCTTTCTTCTCCCATGACCTTAATGATGTCAATAAAGACTCGAATTAGGGCACTTGGGCTTCTATCCTCCTCCCTCTCTGTCAGCATCTACTTTTCAGGTGGGACTACTGCATTTTTTTAGCTGAGAGAAACACCACCTATGTGATGGACTGTGGACTGGCCAAATTAATGATTTCTGGCTTGTTGTCTGACAGAGATTTTAAACTAGTAGCTCTTTGGAAAAAGCCACAATGACCTCATCCATGTTCCAGAGATGTATTTTCTTTACCTTACCACAGATCTCCAATACTACATGCAAAGGCAGTATCTGATTTCACTGTTGCTATTGATGGATAACTAACCTGCCTTTAGCATTTCCTTCTTGCTTTAGCAGCTGCTGATTTATGTTTTATCAGTGATATATCCCACTGAGTAAAATCTAAGCAATATTGTCTGAGAGGACAGTAAAGACTCTCTTTCCACAGAAATATGAGAAATAAACACATATAAAAGTGAAGTAAATATTAGATTTAAAAGTTTTATGGGGTTTTTTTTGTAAAGATCAGTCTCAAATTTTTCTCAGCTTATTGACACTTTCTAGTTCAACTGAAATAATATTTTAAATTATTTCATGGTAATTTAAAATTTATTAATTTGATTAATCTGATTTATTAATTAACGCATAAAGATGTGCATAAAATAATATACTTTTTCCTTTATTTGTCTTGAAGGGTCCCAATTAATTAGGTTAGAAAAATAAATGAGATTTTTAAAAGAGTTTTAATTTTTAGAGACTAAATGAGATGGCTTGTTCTCAGTCAGAATTTTAACATACTTCTAAATATAAAAATGACCAAATGCATCAGAGAAGTGATTTGTGTACCAACGTAGTTAATACAGTACTGATGTTAAAAAAGGGCATTCCAACTTGTAGTGAAAGAGATTTTGCCATGTGGGTGGATACTGCTTTCACAGAGCCATTTACCTCAAAGAGGGTCATACTTAGCAGGAACAAATATAATTCTAACATGAGCAGGTTTGTTTTGCTACACTAAGTACTGCACGTAAGTTCTACAGAGAAGTTGCTCCTTTAAAGGGTTGCAGACCCTTTAAAGCAAGCTGAGAGCTGCTGTGTGCGGTGCCCTTTTCACTCTAAGCAAACTCATGTCAACACGAGATAAAGAATCATCCCTTCAGGCACATTTTTTATTGGCTTCTTCCCGTGAGTTCTCGGCAGGTCATCTGTGTCAAAAGCAGAGTTTGAGTTTTCAAAGGGAAACTGCATTGAGCATTTCCTACACATGTTAGTCAGGGGTCTGTATGTGTGTGTACAGCTTTACTGTTCTCAGTTCTAGCATTTCTCATGCCTGTGACAGGAAACAAATGTGGAAACAAAATGCACAGCACAGCTGGCCTTCCCAGGATCTGCCCCATGACTGCATTGGACAGCAAAACTGCAACTGATGAAAACACTTTTGGTTCAATTATTGCTTCAGGAAAAATCACAAGCTGTTCTATGAGTCATAGAATGTATGCAAATACATATATTAATACACACATCTTCCTAGCAAGATAAAGTTGGCCTGAAAGCAGTAGCTCAGAGATAGATAATTATTTCATTAAGTGAAGGCTGATGTGTACCATAACAAGTCTTTCAGAGAGAGCTGCTTTTGCTACACTGGTCAGAAAGCGTTTTCTGTCAGAAATCCTACATCATGTTCTTTTTTGCTCCTCACCAACCAGTATTGCTATATTCTTTCTGGCTAGGCATCTTTCTCTCCCGCAGCATAAGGTGAATCTATACACATCAAATGTACTTCAGTGATTACATTAGATAGATTTAAATATATTAAAAGTATTTAATTTTCTGTTTCTGCCCTTAACTATCTCATGTACAGTAGTGCAGAGTTTCACAACACAAAATTATCATTGCTAAGTATGTTCTCAGAGCAGGATGCAGAAGCATGTCTTGTGTCCTGCCTTGAGCTTCCTCTTCTCTGCACAGAAGAAAAAGTCTTTGTTTGCAAACTGCAACTTTGGTTCACAAGCTCGACACTTGACTCCTTGCTGGAAAAAACTGTTACCCAGGAACTTTCCTTCAATCCTTGCACCTTGCCAGCAGCACTAAGCTTCCTCTACCTTACGGCTTCAACACAATTTCAGATTTCTACAAAGGATGTGGGGTGTGTGGTGAGTTCCCTTCTCCTTTCATTTTGATGCTTGTTTCCAGTTCTGGGCTCTTTTTGAAGATGGCAGTGGGGGTAAGGACAGGAAAACTCATGTTAATTCTCTGTTTCTGACAACTTGCTGGCATATTTTTATATTTAATGCAGTGTAACATCAGAGTAAGACGAGCTGTCTTCCACATCTCCACTTGCACATGTAGTGACAAACTGGAATATCTTAAAGATGTCAGTTTTTGTGAAAAATGCCAATCACTTGTTTTTGAAATTTTAAAAGTTTAATGTTAATAAAATTGTTATAAAAATAGTAATATAATTAGAATAATAAAATTTGAACAATTGAGATTAGGACAATATGAGACAATAAAAACAAAGAGATACGGACGTCCGGGTAACTTTTTCTGGGCAACACAAGCCCGAAAAAGGACCCCCGTTAACAGAGGATTAACCCTTAAAAACAATTGCCTGTTGCATATTCATACATCTCATACATGATGCATCAATTCCATTCAAACACAGGATTCTGTCTGGTCACTGTCAACTTCTTCTTCTTAATCCTCATGCCGTCTTCCTATCTGAGTGAGGTGGGAAGAAGTTAGTTTTCTGCTGATAAGGGAGCAATAAATTCTCTTTCTCTGAAAGATTTAGGTGCCCTGTGGCTTCTATCTGGTGCAAGTCCTTTCTTAAACAAATATCTTACATAGCATACTTTCTATTTTAACATTATGTTATAACCTAAAACTATATTTAATACACTACTTAAGAAAATTAATACAGCATAACTTTCTAGCATAACACATACAATATTCATTTTAATACTCGCAAAAAGCCAATCATAAAATACATATTTTTCACGGTTTTTCACAATACAAGGTGCTTACTTTTACCAATGCATGTCACAGGATTTGCCCTGTGTAGGTACAAACATCCACAGTTTTGGAAAAATTTTAAGTAGCTGATAATGATATACATTGAGAGGCCTTTGGAGACTTCTGGTTTAAAGCAAAGTACTCCATAATAATAGCATTAATACACAATGTGTTTCCAAGACTGAAAAGATTGGGTACACTGTGGAATTTCTTGCAGACCTTTGAAAAATTTCTGACCTTGTAGATTGCCACAGATGTCTATAAATACATAAGAACTTTCATATAACTTTTGATATCCTTAACTGGTTTATCAATTACCTTAACAGAGAAGTGTATACTCTATCACTATTTGGTATAGCTAAACACATTTTCTAGTATGCAGAAAACACCATTTATCTCAATGGTTTTCACATTGTTTATGAATAAGATAATGCATCTACCTGTTAGCATCTAAGTGGAGTGAAAAGCACAAAAATGTCTTTTTAGTTTTGAAAATTATTAGAATAAAAATACAGGTCTTCTTCATTTTCAATAAGAAAGTCCAAGGGATATTAGGAAAAAAAATTCAAACCCCAAATCATTCTGGCTAAATTGAGACACCTATACCACAGCTGTCTGTGCATGGTCATGTCAAAGGCACAGCAACAAAAATACTGGAATTATTTTTGAAGAGAAATTTTAAAATATATTCCCTTTGCATTGTAATACATGACTTACGCAAGACGACATAGGTTTAATTATTGTTAGAACAAACTCTTTTTCTTATCTTCCAGAAGCAGCAGTAGTGAAGGGGAGATTTCTGAACACATAATATTACTAATTTATCACAGACTGTGGTGTTTTGATGGCATATGGTGTCCACTCTCCCCTCCATTAAACCCTGACTGGCATCAAAACCAATTTGTGCCATTTAATTACAGATGCAGGGAGTTCTATGTTCAGCACTTGTTCTTTCTCTTTCATGCTGTGAATGCCTTTTTCAGAGACAACCATAGGCAAAATGGACATATAGCCCTTAGTGCAAAGCAATACCTTGAAAATGTCCTCTACTGTCACAACAGCCTGAATACCAGACTATAGGGACAGGGTCCTGACTGCCCTCAATTCCAATATTTCCAATTCCATCACTGCCCAGAAGGAGCTGTGGGCATGAATGCAGCCAAACCCACCAACACCGTGCTCCTGTCACCAAGGGGCAGGCACCTCTTAAGCAGCAAGTTTGAACAGGACAACAACTGCAGAGAGCTGATAATCCACGTCTGCCACATGGGCAGAACCTGCATGGGCAAACTACTGACTGCTCTGCAAAAGCCCTCACCCTCTTGCTCCATTCCCCATCTATGCTCAGAGGATGCCTCAATGTTCTGATTATTGAAAGAACCCAAATGTTCACACTGAACACAAGCACATCCTTGTGTCTAACATTTCCAGTCATTTGGCTCTATTTGACCCCGGTTCAGATTCTTCAGCAATAAGTATAGGAACAGAGTTGCACAACAAGCCTTTGGAATTACCTCCTGAAAGGACTTCAGTGATTATACAAAGAGACAGGGCACCAGGGTGTCCCTCCTATGGGGAACAAAGCTACCCTCTTCAAGTGTCACAGTGCCTGACGTGGGTATTCACAAGATATACTCTGAAAATGGCACAAAACCACAGAGTATAACTAAGCAAAGACATTTCTCCACAATTGTATATTGCAAATAAGGATCTTGAAAGAAGTCCAAGATCTAAACACACTGAACAATTCAGTCCATTTCCTACTACCCTTATTTCTACAAAAATAATTTTAAGAATGATTGTTACCTTCTCTTTCCTGTTACACTGTGAGCACACATATACAAACACAACTATCAAAGATCACGATCACGTCTGTTCAAACACTCGTCCGTGTTTGAAAAATCAAACTACTTGTGAATGACAAATCCTTTTACCAATATCAGGAGTCATCACCAGGCAATTCATAAAGGGGAGGAGATAATAACCTTTGCTGAATAGTTTATTGCAAAACCCTCACCCAGTTTTCAAGTCAGTAGTTTATTGATGAGACAAACAGAAAATCTGGCTGCACAGGTAACAACCTAACAGAAACCTTCAGTGCACCAATGATTTACTTTATTATAATGTGGGACATCAAGATAGCTTTAAAAAGATCCCAGGTGTCTCTTTCAGGTGTGTTTTAATGCAACAACCAGTTATACTCACATTGTACCACAGCACTGCCTTCACAGTCTGAACATAACCTGGTAATTAATTCTGGCAGAAAGTACCAGCAGCTAAACCATTTGGGGAACTTCAGCTGTCCTAAGACTGCTGAGGAATGGACATAACATAGGGTTATGAAAACGGTTATCCTGAAGATAGGATAGCAGAACAGAGGTCTGTGCAGGGCAGGATCCTATTTCTGACACCAAATGCTTAGTCAAAGGAAGTAAGAACAGTGAAAGTACGTCCAGTCCATTCCCAGTCTGTCTCTTCCAACTTGGAAAGATTTAGAGATTTCTGGAGAGGATGGTTTCATTTGCATGATAAACATTCCCAGCTACCAACATCCCTTTTCCCACAAATCTGTTCCTTCTATACTCTCTGTCACTTTTGAGCTAACAGGTCATCATCAAATCCCTCCCTCCCCTTTTCACTTACCTTGTTTCCAGTTTTCATGACATAGAGGCCCTGATCCTTAGCTGCAGCATTATAAACCCTTTCCCAGCTAGGGCCATGAAGCCCAGAAATCCACTGTCATCACAAAAAGTGATGTCTTTCTTACTTTTGTCTCAGACAAGAGCTACTACGCCGACTCCATTTAATATACCTTCCTGTACAGAAAATTAACACAGATCAATTAATCCCACCCTAGTCTATTACAGGGAGAGGATGTGGTTCTAACCTACCAGCCTGGGTGTGTGGAGACCTAATTAGGGAGAGGTTATAATAAATACAATCATTCAGTTACAAACTGGAGTGGAAGAATGGGACCAATATTTATAGAATATTTGTAAAAATATTCTTTCTCAAAATTTTAATTTGTCTTTAACAGAACCTTAAAAACAGCAGGAATCATGCCCTTCATACTGGTGCAGTTGGCCTTTCTTATATAGCCTTGCAATCTACTATAATTACCAAAATCTGCAAAGGAGAAATAGAGCACTTTGACATTAAAATGCATGGAGTAGTGTTGGGCTGTTCACATAAGATGCCTACCCAAAAGAGATTATTTTCAGCAACTGGCACTAAGCAGAGTCTCCCTCACAAGCAGTAGGAGAGTATTGGAATAGCAAGGGTCATAATTTTCAGGCATTCTGGTGACACAAAAGGTGCAGTTGAAAAAATATGCAGTTTTGATGACCCTTAAAAATCTTTCATCAGTGTAATAGGTCCTGAATTCCTTTTCTGTGTTTGGTGCATTCCTAAAGTAAGGTCTAAATAAAGTACCTAACTGTAGTACCATCTCCCTTTATCTATTTTAACCACCCTGAATGTTACCAGTAATGAAGACCTCAAAAAGTCATATGCTTTGTGCTGTATTGGACCTCTAAAGCATAAAATAGTAGAGAACTGCACTCCCAAGGATGGGAGCAGCAAATATTGTTGCTCTGTCAAGATCCCAACACACAGAGGGCACATTTGCTTTCCTGAGATATCCACCCACACAAGGCACAGGAACAGTCAGAGGTCTGTATCACCCAAAGGAAGTTCTCAGAAACAAAGGACAGATTAGAAATGACATCACCTTTTTGCTTTGCTGTTGCCCTTATACCTGTCTAAGTTGTGATGAGTTTTATGCAACTCTTTAAGGCTTTCGAGCTTTTTTTGCACCACAGTTCATTGGCTGGAATTTCCAGTGGGTCCATTAGAAGCCTAGAAGCACTTACCTGTAGCATGTCTACTCATCCAAGGAATAAGCCTCTCCTACTGATTTGGTTTTCTTTTGGTTGATCTTGGGTTTTTGTCCGTTGGTTGGCTTTGGGTTGCTTTTGGTTTTGTTTGGGTTTTTGTTGTTGTAATTTTGGTTTTGTTTTTATTCTTTTTCTTTTTTTTTTTAATTATTGAGGAAGGTCTGGCTTAATTTTGAGATATCAGAATGAACTAGCAGATTTGGTCTTAGGAAAGAGGTCTTGGCTACCTTTGGAATGATACAAACCTTTTGTAGAAGTTAGCAACACTATGCAGCCCTATTTTAGTCAAATCCCTTTTCTGACTTTAAAAGCATCTCTGCCAAAGTAGAAGCTAGTTTGTTCCATCTTTTGACAGTCTTCCTGCAAGAACCTTTCTTTGGAATATATGTAACATATTTAACATTAGAAATAGAGTCTTACATAACACTAAACCCCTTTAAGCAAGAACTATAGAGCTAAGAAAAAGCCCCATTTTTCAGTCAAGCATTACAGGAACATAATAACTGATTATTCAAAGTCTCTCTCACTGTTCCTTGAATTATAAGGATTTTTTTAGATTAAATGGGTCATTACTTTCTCAGAAACTTTGCAATATTTTATATATTGTCTATTTTTTTTCAGAATAGAATGGTCAAGTAATTTTAAAACAGCTATGTTACACTGGCCTCAGGACTTCATTATAACTTTGCTCTAGGATCAGTGAGTTTAGTCCTAAGCCTTTTCCTGTTTTTCCCCCTTGAAAGGAAAATCTCTGATGGTAGAACAATCAGGAACGTCCACAGAGAGTGGCATTTTGTAGCCTTTGTGAGGTGATTGCATCTTGTAAACTGACAACAGCCAGGAGAGCTGAAATCTGAGGGTAAATTGTACTGATTTTCAAGTAACCATGCATAATTGCTTGCAGCGCTGAATGAAAATTTGTTTTATAACAGCGAACAGGAGAGTGATCAAAACAGAAAGGAAAAAAATAAGTCTTTTAAAAGAATTAAGTTTAAAGGCAAATAGCTCCCAGAGAAGAAAAACACCCTCAAAGTCACTACTTGAAATTATTAATATTATTTTTGAAGCCCCTTATTGAGGGCATGCACAGGTCCCTCTCAGATACATTCAGTACTTGTGTGTGTCACATGCAGCACAAATTGATATAGAGGGATGCAATTTCTGCCTGCATCAAATACATTTAAATTGAACAAGACAGATAGCATTGAAAAACAGTGCTTTTTGTGCTAGCATTTATTTTTTTGTTAGCATGCTTTTGCAAAAGTATTCTCCGAAGTGATAGAATGAACATTCCAGGAGACTTGATACCTTAGGACCAGGACTTTTCAAAGAAGTGACTTTTGTCATACAAAAGCAAAGGGCTGAATAAAATAGGCTGAATAACTAAGCAGAGTGATAGAAGATTTTAAGCTCTGCATCATCTCCTAGCTAGTTCAGCTCTTAATTTCGAAGTGCTGCATAATCACCATGTGGTGTCCTGCCACTCAGTCTGGTGACAAAAGATCCTCGTGGTAATTGAGGCAAACTGTTCCTCTCATTAGGAGCTTTGCAGAGGCTGCAGAGCACCCAGAGGCAGGAGAATGAACAGTCTCTGTTCAGCAGGGAGTGTTCACAGGTCATGCTTGAAGTACCAATATGGGGGAAATGCTGCTCCTTGCATCAAACTCACATTGCTTTGAACACAGGTTGTAGAGAAAGGGAAAAGTTAAATATGCAGGCTGGTCTCTTTGACATTAATGTCCAAATTAAAGTCCTTCTGCATAGGAATGATTTTTGTAAACATGTGGAGGTTTTAATATGAAAATTAGCTAAATGAGGGGAATACTAAACTTTTTTGAAATCTGCTTGCATTTTCTATGCTTCATTCCACATGACAGAAAGTTCCATGTACGCCCAGCAGAAGGCATATTGAAAAGGATTGTTCCCTTAATAATGTTAGACAAGTAAGATAACAGCATTACTGTCGGTGTGAATTCAAATTTCCAGATGAATTTACATCAGCCATCCCCTGCCATGCATGCATTTGCTGCCAAGAAGTACTTGCACAACAGAGCTTCCTGGCAGAATTATATGCAGGGTTTTAGTCCTTTAATCTAGGAGAGATGCATGCCACATGTCCTGCCAGTCAGCAAAGAAAAGAAAATGTGATTTAACCAGCAAGTCACATCTAACTAACACAGATCCTCTAAAAACCATTTACAATCAAATGTGAATGCTAACGAGCATAAACATATTTTGTGATGAGAAAAGGATATATTTTGCACAGTAAATTATCATTGTTGAAGGCTTCAGTCCTACATCTTTTGCTAATTCAATGATAATTAATTTGTGACCAAGGTTATTAAACACATTTCCTTTTGTCCTTTGCTGCTAGTTTCAAGAACTATGAATTTTTACTTCTCTCCCTAGTCAGTTTTTCCTGTTGGCCAAGCCCCCTAGTTCTTCTTTCTTATTTAGAAGCTCAGTAAGTACAGTCATCAATAAAAACGCTACAGACTGATAAGCAGTAAAAGAAGAGGACCCAAATGTTTAGAAAGATTTTTTGTCCAAAGCAAACATATCTTCTTTTAAACTTCTAATTTATCAAATACTTATTATCACAAAAAGCAAGAGAGTACAAGAAAAGTTTCTCCGTGAATTCCAATGACCCCAGCAGACTTTCACCATAATGCCAGAACCAGTCCTTTCAGCACATAAAGTTCTTTCAAGTATCATGGATATGCCTCTATAATTTCAGGGAGCAAGGAATGTCCTTTCCAAAATGTATAGTTCTTTGGCTTTAAAAGAGATCTTATTGAACAGTAAATTTTTGAAAGCAGAATTTTCTAGAATATTTTTACGTGTTTCCCAGAGTGAAAAATCTTCCCATGTTACCTAAATGTTGGAGATCAATTATTTCAAAGACAACCCTTCCTTCTGCTTCTGTAGATTGCCTGCAGTACTAATTTGTATAAGTGATATAAGTTACAATCTATATTACTGTATATACACTAATATATCTAAACCTCAAAATGCATTAAGGTTTTACTAGAAGGACAGAGAGAAAATCTTGCCAAGGAACCTCTGAATTCCTGTTATTACAAAATGGATAACAATTGTTAGGAAATGTTGCAAGGAGAGAATGACCAAGAAGATTCCAGAGTTTGGCACAATGAAAGAATTTACTTTACTGCTGCTTAGACATATTAAATAAGACATTTTTTCCACAGCAAATTTAAGGACTCCTAGAAATATGAGGTTTGACAAGTTCTGGAGAATCTGAAAATAAAGGAATTTGTCACCAAGAGAACGAGGCAATGTAACATTGTCCTGACTTGGAATAGATTAATAATGGAAAGAGCAGACAGAAGCCCAGAAACCAAAGTACTGCTTGTTGCACAGCAAAGGCACAATGCCGTCAGAAGGGAGGCAAGGCATTTTCTGTCCCCAGATTTGCCTAACCATGACATTGAGGGAATGGACTGCATGACAGCTTAACCCCCTCTACGCTTGTTTCATGCTTCATTCTGTTGCTCTTACAGAGAGCCTAAATGATGATACCATTGCTTTCAAAATGAGCCTCTTGTGTGCAGCACAGACACGACTGTTCTACACTGTCTTTGGGAGCACTGTGCCAATTCACTGCAGCCAACAATGCCTTTGAGCTCTCAACTTCAGTAGCCTTGTACCCCACTAGCCACAACACACCACAACTGCCCATCTAGATGGAAGATGATAACTAGATGTTGCTCAAAACTAAAAACACGCTGTCCCTGACTTTGGAAAGAAATGCATATTTGCCTTAATGCCATTACATCTAAATTCATCATCTGATTGTTATACTCATCTTTGCTTTCCTTCTTTTAAGAGAAAGTTCCCTTGGATGAGTGCACTTGCAAAGGTGTCAAGAGCCTTCCCTTCCTCGTTAATAGCCTTTTTCTTCCCCTTTTTTCTCCATTTTCCTCTGTGTTTTGTTTCAGTTTGTTGATACTTTTATATCTGCTTAAAATCCAAGAGTGCAAGTTGTAATTCTGCTCATGGCTGAGCAGTGATTCTTTGCAAGCTTGCACAAAAAGAAGTTTTAAAATTTTATTTTTTTTTAAATAAGGTACAATACAGAAAACCCACTGCTCCCAAGCCACTCTAACACCCAGATTAATAATAGAAGTCATGAGCCTCAGGCTCCTTACCAGTTAGAAATAAAACTGGTAGGGAAGTAACTGGAAGGGAATGCTGGAACAATGAACAGTATCTATTGTTTCTTGTCCTTAGCATATGACTACCTATGAATTTCATTCAAAGGAAACTACTGTCAAAAAAATATAATTCATTATAGGTAATAAAAGTTGTCATTCTTGAAAGAAGAAACGGTGCAAAGGGAAAAAAGGTGCTGTGAAGAAAACAGTAGCAGTATGCTATCAAAGAAGAAAAATACTGTCAACCTGCGCTTTATCAAGGATCTTTTCTTTCCGTGGTCCTAGTCTCTTTTACTGATAAGAATTAAAATGTCATTTTAAGTCCTAGAAATATCTTCTATTATGCTAGACTGCCTTCATGTTTGGAGTATTTGCTAAGTGGACAAAGAAAATTTCAGAGTATAGCATACACTGCTCCAGCAGTGAGAGCTACTTGATTGTGATAACAGCAGTCCAACAGAAGGAAAAACCCAAATTACATGAACTGTTTAAAATTAGATAGAACAAAACCCTACAAACTTACTGTATGCAGTAGCAGGATGACAGCTTAGAAAAGAATGCTGTAAGATCTGAGAGCTGAGTAGTTAATATGCATAATAACATCATCTTTCTAAAATATCAAGCTGCTTATGATATCTGAGATAAGGTACTGCCACTGGACAACTGATGTCTTAATCTGATTATGAAGCTACACCTGCTAATTTATGACTGGCTTTGAGTGAAGAACATATGATTTTTTGTTTAAATTAAAATTTCCTGTTAGGAGTGCTATTTATTGCTGCTGATGCCAACCATAATCTTTCTTATATCTGCTTGCATACAGCTCAAATGGTTGCAGTTTAACCTGGACAGAAACACAAATATTGTGGTCTCAAATATAATTGAAAAGGCAGACACAAATCATAGAAATAATTCTTCATTTCAGATGAAAAAATGGGACTGTAAGTCAGTCACGAGAAGAATCCTGTCATACAAAAAAGGGTTCTCAGTAGGTCATAGATGCTCCTACTGTCCTAAGAGGAGAATATGACAGACAAAACTAATCTCATATACTGAAAGATAATAATTATCCAAATGGTTACTAATGAGCTCCATTTTAGGAAACCTCTGGGGTCTACCTAAAAAGGGAACTTTTTCTCAGAGATCTGTGCACATGCATGCTGCATGAACATTGTTTAATATTAAAGCACAGGCCCTGCTTATCAACAGATAGCTGTAGAATATGCAGCATTTCAAAATGAGTGTTATTGTGCACAGTGAGGATACTTTTTTTTAAAACTGTGATGCAGGACTTTTTTGTCAATCTCTTAACATGCTGCATACATCACTATACATCTTTAGCAACAGCAACATTTCAGTAGTAGCAATTTCTCTACTTGAACGAAGAAGACAGAAGCTGAAAAAACAGGACAAACAAGTGAACAGAAGAACTAAAATAAACAAAACATATGGTTATGAGTCACTGTAAATTCTTTAATCTGTGTTGACAAAGATTATGGTGACTGAATACTATGAGTGCATGAAACTCATGGCAATAGACCTGTATAGCAATTTACAATAGATAATCTAAAATTTAAACTTCTATAAAAATGATGCCATTTACTAGATTTGCAAGTTAAGGTTTTGCAGGCAGAACTGTCTGTCTCACACAAATAGACTCTGACTCCCAGCACCCAAGTAGCTGCATACACCATATATCATGCTCTTTTCTGGGCAGCAACGCTGGAAGATTATTGAGACCCTTTAATAAATATGCTACAAAACTGAATTAATGGGCAGCTTTAATTTGCTCTGATCAAGAAAGAAATTTAGTGTCTAATTTTCACTGCGAAGAATGACTGAGGATGGCCAGTACAAATGTACTTCTCTGCTATGAGAAAAGGAATTTCTAAAATAGCACTTTCAATTATCATAACAAGGAATGAACTCATGATGCCAATTAGAATTTGATGGTTCCCTAGAGATTTTGACTTTCTTTTGAAAAGTTTCATTTTGTTAACCAGTTAATCTATGCTGTAAGACCTCGTGCAGATCCACAGGTTTTTTTGGTATTATAGCAAGAAAGAGTTTAATCTACACCCTGGATTGTGTATTTGGTAAAAATCAATTTTAGTGTCAATTATTGAATTCCATGGGGGATGCCTGTAGCCTCTAGAGCTATTAGCTCAAGGTTTATAAAAATTAAATATATATAAGGTAAGCAGTCTTAAAAAGCAATATCCCAAATCTCTCTGCATTAACATTTTGGATATCACTACACATCGTAGGGGTTTTTGTGATTAAACTTATTTCCTGCTTTCAGCTGTCCCAATTGCTGTTACTCCCTACAGTCTATAATCAACAAAAACATCAAATGTGAGCAAAATGTCAGTCGGTAATTCTGACAATCTCCACGCAAGCACGACCTGTGCTATTAACACCAGCTTTGCCATGTCATGGCACATCACATGTGAAATGGGACTGGAAAAGGTATCAAGGCAAATCTGTTACCTGGCTGATGGGTTTTTGCTTTTCCACCAGTGACTGATGAAATCGTAGATCCAGAAGATGAGGCTTCCATTTTTATTGACCCTCTGGCTTGTGGGATCCGGGGATGCCCATCCACAGGGGGATGCTGTGACACTGGGTAGCTTGCTGCAGTTCTCCTCTGACAGACTTGCACACACTTTTCAGCCCCATGAATAGATAAATTTATACCTGACAGGAATAAGAATTACAAGAGATCAATATGGAATAACTAAAATATAAATTGTCAGGGTTCAAAATGGAGCTGCAAGAACCTTCTTAAAGAAAAAACAAAAAAAAGCAAAGCAAAAAGAGAACTCTAAAAGATTAACTTTCTTGGAAAATTAAAAATTTGAACACATTTTCTTCTGCATTGTAGGCATCAGATTCAGCTACAGTAATAGATATTTAAATTAATACACAGTCATGGTTTATCAATTTACTGGTCTGCAGGAAGAAATATCTTCCATTCCTTCAAAATATCCACACAGCTCACAAAGGACAGTATTAATGAGGTAGCTACCACAGAGTTTATTAAATGACAGTTTTCTGATTGATGGATTAGAATTTGTCAGAAATTATTTCTTTTCTTCTGAGCCTTACCAATACTAGGAAGTCTCATCACATGGAAAAGATGTTACAAGTGAGGTATTAGCTAGCTTTTAAGGAAAAAATAAAGGTCTGTTTTGAGGAAAGCAGTAAAGCTACATATGACAATAGTAAGACTTTAAGCTTGGAAAAAATTCCACTGTTTCCTGTCTTGTGAAACATTATCATCAGTACTGGAAATTGTCTTTCACACCAAAATTCTCAAATTTATCACATAATCATTTTTTTACACTGAAGTTGTGATTAAAAACCAGGCTTTAATTTTCCAAAGAGAAAAGCAAATCTGAAATTTCCTATGTGGCTAATGTCTTAGAAAGAAGTGTGATCTTACAGTAAATTGCTGATTCTGACTTCCTCCTGTTCACATTGATGCAATTGCTCCAAACCCACTTGAATTTTTTTCAGTATACTCTGGTTGAAAACCTCCAATCTCTTTTGGGCAAGAAGGCTGAATTATAGTTCTACATTATTGTTTTATGCTTAATTTACTTGTGACTCTTATTGCTTCTGTCAGCAAACTATCTTTGGTTTTAAAAAAACCAAATGAAACACGCTAACAAGACATAAATAAGCAAACTAAAAAGCAGATGGAAAAGCAGACTCTAAAAACTGAAATCGTGGATATTGTAAGCACATTGTAAAGTGCAGTCACTCAAAATTGATTAGATATTATTGATTTGATTGCTCAGTTTTGTGAACTGAATTGTCCAAGAATGCGTTAATGACTCTGCTCTTCTATCTCCCCTGGAAGTCAATGTATGTGAACCTCCAGGTCATGGAAGAGGTTTAGAATCTCTGAAATATTAATACACTTTGATCCATAATATACTACCAAGTCGAAGAGAGCTACCACTTCCGTAGGCAATTGGTGAAAACAGTGGGGTTGCACACAGGAGCAAAGGCTGTGCAAACTGCTTTCTTTTATGATGGCTTTGTGCATTCAGAATCAAAGCTGTGCACTCAATACTTGTCTTTGCTTCTTGACTCCAGAGCTGATCTCCTGCAGGAAATGTGAAGGCATGAGGAGTTTCCTGCAGCAACTGCTCACCTACTTCCTGATTTTAGGGCTAATGTAACTGCCAGCTTCTAAAGACTTGAAATCACATCCTCAGGATACAGAGCAAATCCCAGACACCTTATTCTTGTGAAAGGAACCATATAAATCCATGTGAACAGAATGACAATGAGCTTGCCTGGACAACACGTTTCTTTGACCATGCCAGCTGTAATGGGCTTCAAAGGTTTATAAAAATTAAATATATATAAGGATGGCTTCAAAGGATGAGAAGCTAAGCTCCAGCTGTAAAATGAGCTCTTTACTTGTTTTGCAGTCACTAGAACATTGTGATGTTCAAAATATTGAGCTGTTACCCCTAAGGTATTACCAAATCAACTACAACCATTTTCTTTAAGCATCACCACAGGTTGCTGCATCATTTAAAACAATCATCCCTCTGAAGCTTATGGTGGAGTCAGTCAACGTTCAGCACTAAACTTGAGCCTTGAGCTTTCTAGCTGGATCTCAGTAAGGCTGTGCTTTCATTTGGTCATGAAAATAGAGATCTATTTTAGGAACTGGTTCCAAACATAAACTGACTGCTACATTACTCGGAGGTTCAAGTTAAGTTGCTTCTTCACATTCTGAAAATGGTCTATAAACTCTTGTGCAGCTGTGACTGAGCTTCCTAAACTATTTCTGCAGCACGTGGGTTTTTTTCAGACATCAAAATAAAGGATACTGCTGCCAGATTGCTGTTCCTAAGAACTGCAAATTTGCAGATTGATCACATCCAAAATTAGGTTCCATCAACAATTTGCTGCTGGTTATATGCAACCTTTTGCATTTTCCACTAAAGAAAGATGATAAATCCTACCTCCAAACTATATGAAGAAGGATGTTCCAGCATCACTGAAAACTTTACATTTACAACTTTCTTTAGACATATTTAAAAGTGCCCAAAACCAACCACACAAAGATACAAAGAGTATCACAAATGTAAAAATATATTTGGAAGTTTTTCACTCCAATCTCATTGTATTGTAGTTATTTTTTCATGGAATATATACTTTATTATCTCCTTAATAGGATAATTAATTTGCATTATTTTCCTGAGAATGAGGTACAGGACAAAGATGCAAGTGTCCTTATTTAATAATTTAATAATCTATAAAATATAATAATTTAATAACTTCAGATTTTTTCCAGTTAAAGACCAGGTCTTTCTTTACTATGTTCATTTCTTTTGTTAAACTACAAGTCTAAAAAAAGTAAGACAGTAACACTGCCGCAAGCTGCAGCATTACCTTGTTTTCATGTGAGCAAAGGTTCTTTTAAGAGATATTGGCAGTCAAAAATACATCCCCAGATAACAGGCAGAAAAGCACAGACAGGGAGGGGGAATCAGAAGTAGAAAAGAGATTGGGAACAATGCATGTAGCTAATGGCACATGAGAACCTGGTGAATTATTGACACTAAGCAGACTCTAAAGAAAGCTCTCCCTGTTTTTCCTGCAAATAACCCATGCTGCTGATGAATCCCAGGGTGTGTGGATCAGAGATGTGAGAAAACAGCAGATAAGTCTCTGAAAAGTGGATGTTAAACTTGACATCAATTACTTTGTTGCAGCATGACAATACCCACTCAAGACATTCAGAAAGAAAGAGAAGTTCTCCAGGAGCACACTGCAGTCTGGGTCTTCAACTAACTGTATCTGGTGGAGTTTTTCTCCTGTCTTTAGGCTTGGCCATATAGCTGCTGACACCAAAATCCCTTTACTATTGCATGCCTGGCTGTATGGCCTTTGGTTGTACCTGTCCCTGCAGCAAGGTGATTTTTAAGTGAGCTTGGCATTTATGCTCAGTAGCAGGGTGCAATCACACTGGTATGCTCTGACAAGTAGCACAGATGTTAAAAAGATCAGGGGTTTCTCCTGCCTTATCCTCTGGCTTAACGTAATGCTCATAAACACCACTTTGAGCCAGGGCTTCAGTGCAAATGCAAGTGAAAGACATAATTACTGACACAGCTGACTTTTCAGTTTGGAGGACTGGCTCCTGGACAGGGCTCAGCCACCTGCACTTGGCTGCAGTAACATTGGGAAGTAGTTTAGTGTTTTGAAGCTGGATGAGATTTGAGCCTCTAAGTATGATACATAGCACTAGCTCTTTTCCTTTCCTACGTGCATCAAAAATCCTTCTCTGTATTTTCAAATCTCCATGTGCCTTTCCCTTCCTTACCTGTATTTCTATCTCTTTTTTTTTCTCATACAAGCTTTTTGTCTCCTTGAGGAGCCACTCTTCTTACTGACCTTTTGTTCTCCCTTGGCTTTGAGCTTGCAGGTTCATATAAGACAAACACCTTCACTACCTTCCTGCCAATACCTCTCAGCTGTGCAGTTTGCCAGCAGAGAAGAGCAGATTCTATCCTGCTTCTGGATAAATTTTATTGCTCCACAATAAGTCTTTTTATTATAGAATTTTTCAAGCCATCAATCCTTCCACATTGAGCATATTTTGTCTCTTATAAAGTGGTAATATGCTTATGACGCTTAGGGATTTATAATGCTCCAGATAAAACCTGCATATGAGAACATTAAAAGGGAGTAATGAAGTACTTCCAAGTTGTGAAGCAATAAAATCAAGCATAAAAAAGAAAAAGGAGGGAGAAATTATTAATTATTTGAAACACTACAGTGTGCCTGCATGCAAAGTTTTTTGTGACTATTTGTTTTGTTGGCTCATCAGATGCTACAAAGATGAACAACAACATCCTGCACTACTCAGAAATCACTCTGCTTATGCATCTGATGGACATCTGCTTTGGCTGTGCACCATGCACCTCTGCTGGGCTGTGCACCATGCACCTCTGCTGTGTGACTGAGCACAGTGACATGGCTCTGGTGCCGATGGAGAAGACTCTTGCACTTGAATTTGGGTCAGAAAGGCCATGTGTCCAAATTACACTGTGCAGGGACTGAGACACCTCTCCACCTGGGAAGGCATCCTCACAGTGACTGTCAGGCTTGTGTCAGCCCCAGTTTTCTTCCATCTTGTACCACTTTGGGTCACGGGCATTTATGTATAAGTTCTTTTCTGAAGTGTTGGTCTCTAGACAAAGATTATATGAACATGAATAGGCAATAAGACAGTGCAGAGTTACAAAGTTGTACAAACAATCCATTAGCTAACAGTGTTTGATTAGCTTCAAGTGTCCTGGCCTGCTTTGTAGATTTTTCCTGGGATAACAGTAGTTCTGGCAGGTGCAGGAAGTCCTTTCAGTTTTGTATCATTAGTGTCAGTGCTCCTGTTGAAGACCAATTACTCCATTTATTTCTCTTTTCTTTGTGTGTCTTTTATTTTGTTTCAGCCCTGTGCAGAGGGCCTTAGGAGCAGATTGAGGTAGGCCCTTTTTCAAGGCACTTTTCACAGCAGACCAAGTACAGGGGAGCACAAAGAAGTGAGGAAGAAAATCTCAGCTACTCTATCACACATGGCTACAAAAAGTAAAGCAGCTCTGAAAAGTCTGCAGTCATCAAGGCAGAGATAAGCAAGACCATAAGGAAACGCTTTGTAAGCATGACCAGAGAGCAGAAAATGAGGCTTTAAGGAGAAGTATATAAATGGGAAAATTAGATATTTAGTTCCTTTCAACTTTTACACACAGGGAAGGAGAAAGTGAGCTAATTTTGTCCACCTTAATAAGCTAAGTACTCTTTCCTTTCCTTGTGCAAATTGCCACATTTCCCATTAAAGCCAATGATGCTCTGCAGACAGCTTCAGCTTTTTCACATTTGAAAGACAGCTTTGATAAAGGGGATCTCAGAAAGGAAAGCGATGTAAAATGTTTCTTATGCAAACCCAGTTCAATTTGAGATTCAGCAGAGAAACAGCTGTACTTGATGCCATTATGGACTCTTCTGCTTGCTCTGAATTCTAGGTGGAAATGAACAAACATGAGAGAAAAATTCTCCTGCTGTCCTCTGTATACATGCCTAAAAGCACAGTCTGAAGGCAGTTCCCTTTTTTTTTTCTCACCTTTAGGTAACAAATACATCCAAAAAGCATCCTTAACTTGGTGAAAAATGTTACAACATCACTAGGATCCCCATATGAGATTAAATCAGTTCTTAAAAGTTTAAATATCGTCTCTTTAACACAGCATCAAGTCCCTTGCCACTGTTAACATGTAATTATGAAATCATATCTAAGATCAGGTTATGCTTCAAGTATAGCTTTGGAAATGTTGAAATACTTGTGACTACATCAGATGTAAAAAACACCTCACAACTGCAAGCCTTCAGGTAAGCAAACAGAAAGGCTACTACTTACAGAATTTCCCAGGAACTGCACTGGCTGGAGAGAAGGACTAATACTTTACATCTTGACAAGTTATGTGTTCAGTTTTCTGAGATTTTGCATGATTGCTCCTTCCAGACTTCTTCCTCCCAGGTATTAGAGATATTACAGGATTTCCAAAATCTGTAGCAGTAGTTTCAGGTGATGTTCCCTAAATGTTACATTTTTTACTTTTTATCAATTTTTTTCCAGTTGGCATCTGAATTTACATCCATTTTTAGCATATATAATTTTCCATGGAAAGAAACCACAGTGCTTAGAGAAACAGTTGGTGGATGAATAACTTTTTTTTTTGTTGTTGTTGTTTGAAACGTGTTATCCAAGGAAGTATTGTATTGAAAGAGCTCTATCATGCCCCCTGCTCTATTGTCTCTCTTCCTGAGATTAGGAGACCTAGTTGAAACTGTTGCTCCTTACTAATAAACTGTTGTATATCTCCAATCATCCTTGGTCACTCTTCTGTTCCTTGCCTTTTCAAAGGATGAAGACCTGAAATGCACGCTAAGAAAGGTTCAAGAAGCAACATCAGAAATACCATGATGTTCAGGCTGTGATTCCACTGAGGATTTACACAGTGACACAATGAAGATTCTTGTTGTATTCTTTCTCTTGTAATTTCAATTGCCCCAAGATTTGTAGATAGATTCTGCTTCCCTGTCATATTTGACAGCTCTTTGGGCAATTTTTCAGTGACTCAGGACTCTGTCTTCTAACCATTTGCTTGAGGTTCCTATGTTATTGTTCCTTACAAAAGTGGCTACATTACCTGTGGTAAAACTGCATCCAAAGCCAGTGTTTGAATAAAAAAGTCATGCTCACCTTAAGCCTGCCATCAAAGGGTTGTTTTTATAGCCCTGAACATGATTTATTGAATTACAACAAGCTAACATTCAACAGTAATTATTTAGCATAATGGAAAAACTCCCAATGTGCTCAAGGAGAGGCAAGATTACAACCTGAAATCATGAAAATGTCTTGGAGAGAGTCATAATAGTCCTTCTTTAATGGTCTACGTGACACTGAAAAACCATTTGTCTTCCTTTGGTGTGAAAAGTTTAGCTAAGTGAATATAAAGCTCTTTAGAGTTGCTGTTGAATTAATGGTGATTGTTGCAAGCATGGGGCCATGGTACTGAACACAAGGTGGTGCCTATGCAAGTTGTATGATCCCAAGTGAATAAATGGAACTTTTTTCCATCCCCAAGGTGCTTGATTTGATTAATTTTTAAGTCTTGTACTTTTATTTCTGTCTGACAATTCTGACATTCTTTAGTTCCTCTGTATAAAAAACAAACACACTGTAGAGTGCATATATGTTATATTTGCAAGGCTGCTAGAATAAATGTCTAACAATTGTGTGCAAAGTGTGCCTCACTTAACTTCACCCAGCAACCTGAAACCAGCGTCATTTGTCACCATCCCAGCTGCCTGAACTCTTCTGGAGATTGCCTGCATTTTTATTGTTATAGTTTTACTGTTCTCTTTCTGTTCTGTTTGTTTAATATTTATTTTGATTTACTTTGTTGTTCCTATTGGACTTCCAGTAGTGTTAGAACCACATGCATGCTGAAGAGTAATTAAAAAAAAAACCACAAAAAGGAATTTAAAAAGTTCCTTTCCTCACTGTAATTTTCATACTTTGGCCCAGTATGAAAATTACAGTGAGGAAAAACACTGTGTCTTGAAATCTGATAAACACAATAGAAATCAAAAACTGAGGCTGAGAAAACATTTTGAGTAAAGTACTTTTCTATCAAAAAATTGACTTTTTTTTTCAGGAAAAGAAAACCCCAAAGTCAACAATTGCTGTCAAAAGTTTTGTTTAGAAAATTATTCTGAACTTATATGGACTGGAATATATTGCCTTTTTTTTTTTTTTGAATCTACTTGATGCTTTGTAAAATGTAATCTAACAAATTGAGTAGAATACAAATGACAATGTAGAATATCAGTTATTGAGCAATCCAGAAAAACATTTGTCATTTCAATTACTGAAGCACTGCCTGTATTGCCAATCACCAATTAATTTTACTTTAATATGCAAATAGTAAGAAATAATTAAAACCATAAACATCCAAACCAGAGAGTAAAACAAATCAAAATGATATAACAAAATACAACAAATACAAGAAGTCCAACCAAGATAAAATATTTCACTGTCCAGAAGCAAATTCTAATAGAAATATTTTAAGCATTATGTAAAAACGTGCTCAAAATAAATTCAAAGTGGGGGACAGTAAGAAAGAATATTAGAATTTCTGTGGATTGGATATTCCAGGTTTTGATTCACTGTTTCTATAATCAAGGGAAATAGATTTGCACTAAATGTAGGATCATACAAAAACCAATAGATTCATATTTCAGTTTTTGTCACAACAAATAATATCATGTCAACATTTCTCTCTTTGAGGCAGTTTTTCCTAAAAAAAAAAAATAATTGAAGATTGAATCTGTCTCCTTAAGTACCTCTTATTGATTTGGAAACTATAAGAGGCAGTTAATCTTGTCTTATTAATTTTATTATACATGCACAGCATTTACTAGTTGAAAATAGACTCAACACTGGATGATTTAAAACTTATTTTCACCTGTGGTAAGCACTGCATTTAAGATAATTTTCTTTCTTAGCAAATAGCTATTATTCTGATCTTGAAAACCAAGAGCATTCTCATTAAATCTGTTTGTGCTGATTTTGAGCTTTTTACCCATAGAATAAAAGGTAAATGCACACACAGCAGTAATATGTGGTACAGATAGAGGGACAAACCACAATGCTCTGTGAAACACCAAGTCAGGTCCCAGATGCTTTTTACTGGCTGAGGAATGACAAGCAGCACTAACTGTGCAGATGTACTCTAAGTGTAGGTAGATTTAAAAGCAGAGAATTCTCTTTTTTCCCTCCATTTTAATTTGCTGCCTGAATGTCAACTGCTACACAGCAAATACCACAAGTCTCATTTTATCTGATTTAATCGGATATTCTCCATAATGCAGAACAGGGCAATCAATCTGAGACATCATCTGTGAAACAGGATAAACACCTCAGGAGACTTCACAGATGGGAAAAGAAGGTATCCGAGGATATGTCTGAATGTGTCTGCTCCAAGGCACAGATAGTAATGGTTTTCAGCACAGCAACTAGGCTTAATTTAATTTTCTCTTTTTGCATCTCATGCCAGGGGACTGGTCTGCCATCAGTGCCCTCTTGCTGTTCCAGTGTCAGGCCCTCAAGCAGCAGATGCAGTGCACTTCCCTGCCTTCACCCAGCCTGTGCTATAGCCCTGGATATGGGGCCTTTTACAGGCTTGGTGTCTAAATCCTCCACACTCACAATTAGCTTTTTCAACTATCAATTGACTTTTACTTTTGATGGTATATTATCATCGAAATTACACAGCCAATGTCTTCAGGAGCAGGCTTTAAGACAACAAAATTTACTTTCTCCCTCAGCCAAATAAAAAAAATGACCTTACAGATAATGTTGCAGCAAAGTATAAACTTTGCTAAAATGTTTTTAAAGCAAACAAGCCTCTGGACACATATGTATCTGAGTAAATTGGTCAAGCATTTGCGTCAAACATGACCATGTCAAGCTGATCAACTGATCCTGTGTTGGGTCAAGTCCAATGCCTGAGAGGGTTTTTGGCCTCTGAAGCTACTGTCCATCGTGGGCATGTCCCAGGCTCTAGCATCCCACGTGTGCAGGATTTGATGCTGGGTCCCCACTGGGAGGAGGCTCCCACCCCTCCCGGGGGAGGCTCTCCTATGGGCTGGAAGGATGTGCTGTGGCAGGTTCCATCAGAGCCTGGATGGGCATTGCTCTGCAAGGAAGAAGCACCAGCCTCCACAGCCCTGCTTGCTGCAGCACCTGTGTCTGGACTGGGCTCTTCCATGGCACACATATCAACAAGGGCCAGTTTTACCAGAAATGTTGAGGCATGTGTACTACTTGTCGTTCTTTTGTGCATCAATAGTTTTCAGCACACTCCCTCTTGGCAAGTAATGATTTTGGTTGCAATAAAGCCTATGGTGCCAAGCTTTCTAAATGGCCGTAAAGTGAAGATGATCCCCAGAAGAGGTGGCAGATGTAGTGTGCAGCAGATGCCAATGAACGTCTGTGCTCATCTGCCACCTCATCTTTCTGGCAATGCTTCAGACCATTAACAGTAACAAAATACCATTTAAAAGAATAAGTAAACCTGCCATGTTTACACATTTGTTCCTCACAGGCATCCAGTTGATTGTTCTCAGCTTATGCTCATCTGGATAGAACAAAGCACTGGTCTTGCTTATTCTTCTGAGCTAGACGGTATTTCTCATGGAAGACTAATAAACCCTGAGAGACAACAGCAGCTACATAACGATCATCTGAATTTGGCAGATTCCACAGACATGGAAAAAAGCTCTCTATTCATAAATAGAGAGTTTGAATTCCTTGAGCTCTTTATAGCAGAATGAGAAGAAATGGTAGAACACTACAAAAACGCAATAGCTGCATTGTAGGATGTAAGGTATCTAACAGATTTGGTTTTTCAAGAGTCCATGTTCTAACTCTTTACTAAATAACAGCCTTGTGCAAGGGCAAGACCTACTGTTTATTCATAAATGATTATGAAACAATATGTTAGTAATTCAGAAAAACATGCAAAGCATGCAAGATAGACTTTCAAGTATGTTTTATGCACTACATAAAACACTGTATATTAATTTGATGTTACTACTTTTTAAGAGGAAGGGCAGAAGAGACATAAATTTTCTGAATCCACCTAAACCAGCTTGATTATAGAATGAACCTATGACAAAAGAAACCAGCACTTAAATTTAGCTCCTGTGATTGATACTTTCTCAGTGAAAGGGCATTAATGAATATTCTTTCATAAAACTTTTCCTTTCTTCACTCTTAACCCTGACACTCAATGTCATTCATTTTAAAAACCACCATGTGAAAGCAAAAAACAATATTTTAAAAAATCTCACTGTATATGTAAAAATATTACAAATACCTCTAAATTGCACTTACAAGTATTGTAAGTATACTGAAAATTATATTTTAAACCATTTTAGACTGACAAGGATGCTGAATTTGTTCGGAATGTCACAGTGGTTTTGAGGGTTCAAACCAACAGCCAGTTCAGGCAGGGAGTCAGTTTCTTTTCACAAGTACCATTTTGTCCATAGTTGAGTAGCTTCACCAAAAGATGTATAGAACACAGTCTTTTTGAACAAATCCTAAACTGAAATTTCATCACCAAAATTGCCCATAAAATCCTGAAGCAATTCTGAGAAGATCTTAACATGTCGTAACTGAGTCAGTCTTTGACCAATACAGAGTATCTGAACAATTAAAAGTGGTTGTGCACTCTGCTCCTATGATGATACAACATCTACAAAAAGAAAACTCAAATACGTGGGCAGCAGTCTATTGAGAAACGAAGAGAATAGTCGACCACTAGGGCAATTAAATTTAAAGAAACTGATGGGCAGCTAATGAGTGGAAAAAAAAACAACCCAAACAAATATAACACCAAGCCTTCTACATGCAAAATTCATTTTTGGTAAAAAAACACCAAAACAGCCAAGTCCCAACAGCATAAAAACCCCCAAACAATCTATCTGTCTCATTCCTTCCCAGAAGAGATGCCTGGTTAGACATAACTCCATAAAGCTGTTTTATATACTCCCTGAAAGAAAGAGCCAAGAGTACCTCTTCGCATTGTATCTGATCTACAGAATCAAAATGGCACTGAAAACCATGGGTCCTACTGGACTCATCTCCTCCTTCTAATCCTTTATGAACACAATTCTAAATCCTGAAAAGTCTGGGTTTAGAAACAATAATCTTGTTCAATCGCTATGAATAGTTAACCAGCAACCAGAAATATTTTTCTTCATTTACAAAGCAGTACGAGCCAGCTAACAAGAGGCTTTTGATGAATCACGGCAGTCATAATTACAATTACATGAACAGAAATCTGGGAATAAATTTCCATATATGATTTTAATGCTTCAATCAATAAAGCATACTGTCTGTCTAGAAGTCAAATATGTAGATGAGTTAGAACTGAAGAAGATAAAAGTGTGAGAAAATTTATATTAGATAGGAATATAATCTGTTAGCACTTTCTCTTATTCTGGATAATGTTCATGATGTTTTCCATCTCCTTATGTGGCACCTCTCCTTGTTGAAAACTGGGCATTGTCTTCATTTAATGACTTCTGACAATAACACCTTCAGTGATGAAGCCATGGCAAGGAACAAGATTGTGACAAAACTGCTGGGTTTTGGGTTTGTTTCTGCCTTTGCAACTCTGCAAACCTATTCCACTCAAAATGCATTTTTCCATTATGGGGCCTTTTTAAAAAGTGAATCTAAGACAGTCAAGATAAAAACAGATCCACCACTGACAATACTGAGCCTTTCTTTATTTTTCTTTCAAGTCTTCCAGTTAACAATCCATTTTATAGATAAATATATCAGAACCAAAAGATGAGGCCAAATACAAAGAGAATGCATAAATATTTGTGAGTCCTAAAGATTGCTTTCCAAATATGCTTGAGATATTTAGTGCTCCTATCAGTTCCATAACTGCTTTTTCCTTCTTGGAATTTAATTGTATATGTCAAAATGTTTTTTGTATTAGCTTCAATCAAAAGAAAATATCTCAAAGCAGTTACTTCAATCCAGCCTCTGAATATCTACAATTTAGAATTCAGTGATAATTTTCACTGACTCTAAATTCACATTCAATGAATACAAAGACTATGTGTTCTTAATTCATGCAAAATTATAAATCTCTATTTGCTTTCTTTCTTATTTTTACAAGTGCAAGATACTATAAATGTATGAAAATTCTTTTTTTCCTCTCTTAATGTGCTAGGGCACAGCTCATTTCATCTCATCTCCTTTATTCTAAAACTGTAATTGTTATTTATGATGCACAAGGTCTACTGTTCATCCTTCCAATAGAAATGAACATGTATTGTCTGTAAATGCAGGACAACATTACTGTCTCAGTAAAGATGATGATGCATTAGATTTTACTATGTGCTGATTGATATTATGAGAAAGATTGTGACCCAGCTATAATCCCATCCATCAGAAGGGCTGGGGAAGGAGAACATCTGCCAACCTGCCTACGGTCAAGCCATCTGCCAATTTTTCACAAACTTGGCCACAGTAATTCACAACAGTCACTTCCTTTTTGAAAGATTTTTGTTCAGCTTGCAGTCACTTGGCATGACTCACTATCAGCTTTCTTGCAGACACCATCCCATGCCTCAATGGTATTTTGCAAATGTGCTGCTTACTGAACTGCTTGCTGACCTAACACCTTCAGCTGACTTTGGAATTGAACATAAAGCTCTTCACAGGATCCTGTACACATAAGAAAAAACAGCCCCTCAGATCACACTGATCCTATCCTCCATTACAAAAGCACAAAAGACAATCTTCTACTTCCCCACATTTCACATGAAATAAAAGTACCCCTGCATGATGGCAGAATATCTCAAAAGAACATGCATTTCAGATAAGTGTTAATAATTTTATTGCTAAGTTTTCTCTAAAAGTTAAACTTTTCGGAATATATTACATAACATGAGTAATGCAGTAATTGAGCTTATTTTTATCTGCGCTTATTTTTAATTGAGCTACTCAGGTATTGAACTTAAGGCTGTCACCTTTAAATGACTCGCTACATTAATGTAATACATTTTTTTAAGTCTTTCTAAAACTTTCATTGTCTTAGACGTGCTTTATAATCTGTTTCTTCCAGATATGTAGTGCATGGAGAAGTACTGGAGTGTTTACAGCACCAGCTAGCCCTAATCCCAGCAGAACCAGCTTGCTTTTTTCCAGCAGGGAACAAGACCAGAGAAATACAACTGTGGCCATATAGCTGAATAAATAAACCTGGGTGGTGAGCTCAAGGATGAAGCCCACAGTACTTACCCCAGACTCTGGCCGTGTGGCTCAGACAGCCTCCCATGGGCAGCTCAAGACCTCACAATTACAGATTGCATGAAAGGAGAAAAGAAAGTCCTCTTCTGACCAGCCCTCCTGCTTCCTACAAGCAGTGTAGGAACACTCCCACACACCTTGGTACACTTTTGGATCATTATATTCAACCTTGGTAGAACCAACTGGATGGTGGTGGTTTTTTTGTTTTCCTTGGTATTTTTGCAATTTGATAAAAAGTGGCTTTCTCTTGCCAGTCCATCAGCCTCCTACTTGAAAATATGAAATATGCCCAGAGACTGAAGTTCTCTGGATGTAAGCTCCTTCTCCCAGTCTCACAACTACTTTGGACATAGGAAGTTTAATTCTAAAAGGCTCTTATTTTGATTTCGGAACGACACACCGAGTTACCATTTCAGGCAAAAACGTCAAAATTCTATCTGATGCACATTATGTTCACTGGGGAAATTCCAGTGGGAAAAGAAATTACACATTCCTTGGATCTAAGACATGCCAAAAATAGGATATAAGATAATCAAGCTGAGTACAGAGAGAAATAAGATATGACTGTTAAAGTTACATTTCATTGAATTCTAATGTGTGAAGGATTTTCTTCTTTTAATGCATAAACAACTGGTTTTCTCCCGCTCTCAATTCTGTTACCTCACTTTCCAATTTTAAAAATATTTCTCACTAAGATTCTGAATATGCATGAAAAGGCAGTCCAGAAGCAGAAGAAAGAAAAATAATATTTCAAGTGTGAGAGAAATGTTGGCAATTTGTTAACTAAATATCTACTTAGATGAAATCTAGTGTTATCACAAGTATTACCACCAGGCTCTATCTAGTTCTCCAAGTCTATTTTAAGCCAGCATTATGATGAGATTAGTTAGCATGCAGCATCCTTATAAAAATAAAATTAAAACCACCAAGTCAATTTAACTTCCTTTTGCATATAAAAGTCCCTCTAACTGATTCTTGTAAAACCTTATATTCTATGGTAACATTGCTAGAAGCTGTAAAAACTCACCTTTCTCTTAGCTGAGAATGCTTCTTAAAGGCAACTTCCTATGTTTGGAAACTCACTGTAAAGGTTGCCATGGTGATTAATTTTAAAAGTGAAATTCTCCCTTTTTAAAGTTTTTTCTTTAAAGAAGAAATGTGCTAGCGCTCAGTTCTCAGCAAGACAAATGGGAATAAAAATTCCACCTTAATCCCGAAGATTAAAGGACATAACCTTTGTGTAACTCCAACCTTAGCAGCAAAGATGTTTCTAGAAAAAAAATTGGAAATATCTATGTTTACCTAAAAATGAAAAAAAAGTACATCCATAGGCGAAAGAGTTGAAAGGAAAAAGCAACATTTTCAAGTGGTCAGACTGCAGCCATCAGGCTAGGTTATACTAGTGATAGGATGGAGGAAAGGCAAGGAAGGAATGGTTGGGGTAGCTGATACTCAATAGGAAAAATAGAAAATATGGCAGTCAAATAGAAAAACTGGCAGTCATCTAGGGATAGTGACATTGTGTGGCAAGAGAAAGAAGTGAAATGCATCCCCAAAGAAAAGCCTAGAAACCAAAGGTCACTACTGAAAAGCTCTTTACCTAAGGCATTGTCCATTTTATTTCCATGGCTTAAGATGTAATTTCACATGGGTGTTTCCATCTATCAACTTCTCCTCTCCTCAGTGATGTGCAAAACTACATTAAACCTTGGCTGTCTACACAGCTGTGTTAGCTGTCAGGGAGCAGACAACTGCACAGCTCTCTTCCTGCATTGGGAGATGGAAAAGTACCATTTCTTCTCTAAAAAACATACACTTTTCAACATTACATCATCCAACTTGCCCCTGCATAAGCTGTCACTGCAGAAATCACTGGCAAATTAAACTGGGAAATGTTGTGCCAGTTCAATACCCAAGCAATTTATAGCTTCTTTATTCACATAAAGATCACAGTACTGTGAGACAGCTGCATTATTCATTATGCGTTTAATATTTTATCTCTCTAGGCAAAAGTATCTGTACATGCACAATTAAAATGTCTGACGTAGACAGAGCTGGTTTTAATACAAAGCATCACATTTGTTCCAGAGACCTGCTTGACCTTAATGCTCTATGGTTTAAATCAATAGAAGGAAAACCAGGCTGAGACTTATGTGGTGCAGTGCCTGGACATTACTCATTTTACCTTGAATGACTACCCAAGAAAGCCTCTTTACTTGATCTTATCACATTAGTGATAAGATCCCATGGTAAATGTTAAACAGTCTAAGTTATATAGAATTATTTTACACTCAATACACATGGTCATGATGATAACAAAAGAAAACACCTTTTAAAAATGGTTGAACACACAAATAATTACTATTTCTTCTTTGCCATTATAATAAGGTTTAGTAAATCTATATGCTTTGTAATTACCTATTAAGACTTCTAGGGAAAAAAATTCTCTGATGCATGGAATCAGAGTTAAGGTATGAACACAATGCAAACAGAGTAGGAAACAGTCACCATCTCATTCCCCAGACTCCAGAGCAACAATGCTACTCCTAAATTAGTGATCCCACAATTTTTTGCCTCCTCTTGCAGGGACAGATCACACTTATTGGCAACTGCATTCTCT
Organism: Passer domesticus; assembly: GCF_036417665.1. NCBI lineage: Eukaryota > Metazoa > Chordata > Aves > Passeriformes > Passeridae > Passer > Passer domesticus. The sequence continues at coordinate 45,165,572 of NC_087478.1, read as the reverse complement.
CTAAAGAAAATCTAGTTTGTTTTTACTGTCCCAGAGATCTGTGTTTTTCAGCACACCGAGTTTAAGCAATGAAAAATCAATTTTCTGAGCAAGGGGAGAACAGTAGTTCAATGTGCAGACAGCTAGTATGGTATAAACATTTCAAGGCTGTCTTCTCTGTCATTAACAGGTACATTCATCCACTAATCTTTATAGAGAATGTAGTTAGTTTACACTGCAAATATTCTCTATACTGTCTCTTGAATAAGGGTCTTTGTAAGAATTATGGAGAGAAGCCACACTCCAGAAATTCATCCTTAGGAGTTTTAACCCCCTTATGTACTCATAGCAGAGAAGTTGCTGAAGGTTTCCACAGAACGCTTTATAGCTTAGAACAAAGCTGAGATTGACCACACTTAAATCACTCCATGATGTGTCTTTGAAGGCTGAGGCTAATTCTACATTCAGGAGTAAGTTAAGCTACAAAGTGTAGTGAAGCATCATTCATGTGCTTAGTACCTTTTCTTTTTCATCTCTATTTTTCCTTTATTTTTCTGGTGTCTCTGTCCTTTTCTTGTGACTGGCATTTTCTTTAGGCCATTATTTACCATCTCTTTTACTCAACATGGGCAAATTGCAGAACAAGAGACCTTAAATAGAGTGTTTGGGAATTTCTTTGGAGCCTGTGACTGGAGAACCAGCTTGGGAAATCCCTGGGCCAACACAGGCAGACACATATGCCAGCTCAGCATCATATTGTGATTTCCCTCCCCTCCTTAAGATGTATCTGATGCCTTCCCAGGAGCTTGCCCACCCAGACATGAAGGTACAAAGCAAGTGAGGACACAGTGGCTGAACACACTGTCTGAGACATTTGAACACACAATAGAAGTTCTGGACAATTTTTGTTGCAAAGAATGGGACTAAAAAGAGACCCTACTCTCAAAAAAGAGGGAAAGACTCAGCACGAGAAATAAAAACTTACATTATAAACTTGGGAGTTCCCTGCTATAGATAACTTTGGAAAAACAAAGGAATCATTTATTCAGAGACAAAACTCTTGTGGATGTTTCCAGCTTACAAGGCAGCACTGCAGATACACAATCTAAATATACATAAATACTTCCAGATAGGAAGGCCACTCTAGGACTAACTCAAAATGAGGAGTGTTAATGGCACAGGATGAGGAGACTAGGCTTAAACTGGGAGAACCCAGAAAAAAGAAAAGAGGAATGAATTTGCCTTTCAAGGGAGAAAGATACAGCTTATTCCCTTCTGCCAGTGTTTCCTCACCAGCATGGGACAGTGTGACTGGTCAAGCTCTTCCTTTCCCATCCAGACCATAGTTGTACCTACTTCATCATTTCCAGAAGGGAGTGAGCTGCAGTGTGAATGTAGCAAAGAACAAGGTATTCAGCACTACCAGAGCAAGCTGACAGCAATTCAGCTGTTAAATTTGCAAATGTGCTATTAGACCAGTATGACCAATTAGTTTTCTAGCTGGATGGAGGAATCACTGAAATGTAATCTCCTGCAGCACTGCTAAGTGGCACAATTAGCCTGAAGAATGGTGGCCAAGCATTATTAATATGCCATGGAGGCAATCTGTGACTGCTACACAAAAATATGGCCCCTAGGATAGCCATGAAAGAGCAGGCTGCCTTTCAGTGGCTGCAGAAGTAGACATGCGGGGCATCCTCCACATGGCAGAAATGCAGGGTAAGCCAAGGTCTGAGAGCAGTTTTGGCAGATGACAGCAAGATGGTGCCCTCAAGGTGCTGGGTGATTAGAACTCAAGCAATAAGTCTTCTGCTTTCTCTCTATGCAGCTCAAGCTTCCTGAAACCCTTGATTGTATTAACCACAGAGGAGACATTAGGACTGGTCTGACAGTAACAAAATCACACCTACTGAGAGAGCCAACAGCCTACTTTCAGGAAGGAGACCCTCTGGCTGGAAGGCTTCACAGTACAAAAATCAGGGAACAAAGTTCTGAATATAAACTCCTATTTAGTAGGGAAAATTCCTATCCAGAACCTATCAAAACCACAACACCCTGTTTATCCTAGGGCAAATTTATCACTTCCTGTGGCATTGAGAAGTCCCATCATATTGAGAAAGGCAATGAGGCTCATCAGTATATTTGACAGAGATTTCATAAGTACTGCTGACTTAAACCTGTTTTAAACACTAGCCAGGATCTAGAGGTGAAGTGTAAACTGAATCAAGTGTCAAAGCTTCAGCAAGGACACTTGCAGGAGAAATGGAGCTGAGGTAGAGACAACTCATGAGCATGACATTAAGTTACAGTCAATTCTTTACAGGTATTTGGAGAAACTCGGGCGGGGTGGGTCTGTCTATCCATCAGACATCAGGTATCTGAGGACATGTGAAAGACTCCAGCCAAGTCATCCAGGAAATGCTCAGACCAATGAGGCAAAAGGGCTCAAATAACAATCAGTTACACCACTGTATCCTTCACATAGCTTAGCAGCCTCTGAGGGTGCTCAAGGCACCTAGCACATGCCAGTGAACAGTGGGGATGGTCCAAGACCTGGCACCAGACATTTATCTGGGTTGATAAAGAACTATGAAAATCAGCAATCCTATCATATGATTTATACTGGTGAAGAGCTCACCCATGAACTGACCAGTACTAACCACTGTGCCAGAGGCCAACCATGGCAGCCGTAGCCCAGAGCCACCAGCTCAGCACACCTGATAGCAGTCCTGGTGAAACAGAAGGCCTTATACAGAAACTGAAACTTCTTGCTCATTGCTGGCAGTGGAAATACCAAGCAGCATGAACTTTCTACATTGCCACACCATTAGTCCTTGGAACAGAAGAAAAAGACTGAGCCTCTTTCAATAACTTATCATGTCTTGCTGAAGGCTAAAGGTAACCTAGGGAAATGGCAAAAATTAAGCGCTCTAACAGGTACTCAAAAATTTTCCCTGCATGACTATGCAGATTGCAAGGGGCAAAATTGACATCCTGTATCTCCTTCCATCTGCTGAGAGATGAGGCCTTCCCTCAACACTGGATTTTGTCTGAGGGGACTTGAGCACTGTCCCAGCAGAATTATGGAATTACATCCTAAGATGAACAACATCTCATGAGAAAAGACAGGGAAAAGCAAAGTAGTATATCAGTTTACCTGCCCTAGGGCATGAGATATGCTGGTATCATACAGTGCAAATTGAGGAACAGAGCAGAGGGGGGCTTCACCAATCTGGGAAAAGACAGAGAGGCTCTGTTCACTTTCAGTGGCAGGAGACATGTAACACAACAGGTGACTCCTGCACATTCTAAGACCTGCCAATGCAAATGCATTCTGATCCTTTAGCTAGAAATATCATGTGTAGACAGAGCCTTTTTCTAATACCCAACCTAAACCTCCCCCAACACACCTTCAAGTCATTCCCTTGAGTCCTGTCACTGTTCACCGTGGACAACAGATCAGTGTCTGCCCCTCCTTTTCCCATCACAAGAAGTTTTTACTGCAATGAGTTTTTTCCTCAGTCTCCTCCAGGCTGAACAGAACAAGTGACCTCAGCTATTCCTCATACACCTTCCTCTCAAAGCCCTTCAACATCTTTGCTGCCCTCCTTTGGATGTTCTCTAATTCAGCCCCATGGAGGGCCAATGGGAAGCTCCCCATCTTCATGCAACTTAGCATGAAATCTTTCACGCAATCTTTAAGATCATAGACAGAATTTTACTATCTCTCAGAACAATGAACTAGCAGTGGTAGATTGCTGAGAACTTATTTAGAGAAATTTGAAGCCAGCATTTTGTCTGGGTTTACCTGTGAAACATTAGCAACCTCTGGCCTCAACAAAAGAGTAAACATTTTCAAAAAAACCCCACCCATTCAGCAACGACAAAAATGAAAATAGAAACCTGTAGCAACCTGCATACCACTTGAAGGAAGAAATAGATCTTATAGAAAAAGTAGATTGAAGACTGATCACTCTACATATATCTCAGTGGATGCCACTGCAGCTATGCATCCCACACCCTTGCAAACAGCTAATTAAGGGGCACACTCTTACATGACTCAGAAACAATAATGATTTTTTTTTCCTTGCTGGGAAAGATGAGAACGTTACTTCTACATATACAATACAATGAATTTTGAAGTTATTAAAAGAAAAGTGAGCTTAAATTTTCCCCTGCTGTGTTTCACTTTTGTAATTAGTCATTCTTACTTCTCTCTAGTTCTCATTTTTCCTCCCCAGGTATTTAGTAAAAGAAAAATTCTTCTTTCCTGCTTTTATAACTACTAATGAATTATCAAAGACAATAGAAAGTATGTAACCTCTAAAATTCAGTCATGTATTTACCAGTTATGGAGCCTGCAATATATAGTGTCAGGGAGAGTAAGAATAAACATTCTCATATTAAATATTAAAATTATTATTAATATTACTGTATACATTGAAGCAAAGGTAAGAACAGATGTAGAATCCATTCACCACAGACTCTTCTCACCAAGTTTACTTGAAATCATGAGAAATCACTGCAAGGCAACTTAGCAAACAGCACAAGAAGAAACAACAGTGGAGGTGGTGATTTGTCTGTCTTACACATCTACCTGTAAAGATGAGGGGCAGACTCCCTCCCTAGAAACAGAGGGAAAATAAAAGAAAAAGAAGGAAAGGTCCCTGCCAATTATTATGTATGTTTTATTAAGAGACTTGTTTGGGAGCCTATTAATAGTTTTTCATTCCCAAAGAGTCATTTTTCCTCAGCAGAGTGACACCATAAGCAATGTCACATTGTAACAGACGATGCAGCACTGCTGACATGCTGTAATTTTCTCTCAGTGCAGACATTTATGGTATCACACTAACATACCTCATGCTGATGGTGTAATAATCTTGACCTGCAGTTTATATAAGGAAAAAAGAAAGTAAATCACTGACAAGTGACCACAATAGCAAGTATCCCTGTTTGCCATAGAGGCTCTGCTCTTGTTAATGACACATCCTGTTAGCCAGCTCAGTTCCAAATGACGTGTTTAAAATGGGAAGTTGGCCGTGTCATCCTGGAGGTCTCACTACCCAGAAGAAATATGCCATCACATGAGCAAAGACCTTGCAAGGAGCTGCTGACAGGTAGGGGCCGCCCTGATTCAGGCTGATGCCACCAGTGTTGTGACCTTGGGCCGAGACAACAGAGGGCCAAATCAGTCCCAAAATGGGGACAGCTGGAGTCTGCTGCTCTGCCCAGGGGATGAAGAGGTGGAGTGCAACCTTATTTCTGAGAAGACATCTCAACCTGAAGTGGTGCTGCTTCATGTCCCCATGTCTTGCCCAAGGCCACCTGTCCAGAGCTTGGATGGAAGCACAGAAAATAACACTGGTTTTTCCATCCTGCAGTCCTCAGTGACTGCCAAGGCACCTCTGTCCGGAGCCAGCCCTGTCCTCCTGGCACTCTTCTTTGCTCAATTCTAACTCACACTGCATCATCTCTGGGGCTACTTTGGCTTCCTGGGCAGCTCTGCCTCTTGGGAACCTGATACCCTTTTGCCACCCAGTCTCAGCTATCACTAAAAGATTTGCCTTTTTCAAAAAAAGCCTTGCCTTTCACTTGTTCTCTGTTTCATTTCAGATTCCTTAAAACGTACATTCCTCCATTTCCTCTATCTTTGATCTTTTAATTAATCTGGTTGCCTTTGTTCAAGTGCAGTACCATATCTTTGTAGCACTATTTTTTCTGATGTCTATTGCCTTGGTTATTTAATTCTCTAAAGCCTTCTGGAGACAGCTTATTTACAGGACATCGTATAATTATAGGAAGGTTTTTAGATTGTGCTGGAAATGAAGCTGTCATTGGAAAGTACCTCTGAAATATGCTGTGGATTTAACCCACTGTTTCAGTTATTACATCCAGATACAAACAACACCTAAGTGCCAATGAATATAAATTTCATAGCAAAAACAATTTACTCCAAAAAAGAACAGAAACATCCTCATATAATTGCCTTCAGTAAAAGTATTTCTTAATTACATTTTAAAATCAGAATTTGGAAAAAAAAAAAATTTCTAGCAGGTGGTAAACTTTGTGTTATTCACAAATATTTCAGTATGCTGAATATTATTTAGGTATAATATATAATGAAAGCAGATGCCTGCTTCTCCTTTAACCCCTGGGAAAAGCACTTCTGAGACGAGTATAATAGAGGACAAATCTGTTCTGAAGCCTTTGTGACCCACTCCTCTCCTGATATGCAGGGAAATCCTTAGGTACCAAATCTATACACAACATATTTCTACCTCAGGCTGCCTGGTTTCCAGAGAAAACTCATGCTAAACACCCCCTTCCATGCAACCCAGCCAACAAACAAAGAACTTGCCCCAAAACAAAACCAACAACAAAAACAAATATAGAGAACAAAAGTAATCTATTAAAAGTCTCTGTCATACCCATGGGAAATTAATCAGAAAATGAAACTGAAGTGAATATGCAGAACAAGGATTTTTTTCTGCCTCTCTCCATCTGTGTATATACCCTTACACACCTTTGAAAAAAACCCATACATATACATATATATATAATATATATATTTTTTAACAAGTCATCAGTCATCATAAGTATTACTACAGTAGCAGTCATACTTGCCATCTCTACAAATTATAGTCACAGTGATATTCTACACCAAACAACATTAACATTCCTGATTTCCTTAGGGAACACTATGGCAAGAAGGAAGATCTGCCAGACTACAGCAAAATGTAGAACACAGGGTAATCTTTTTCAAAAAAAGTTGCATAAATAATGACAAAGAAGGTAGATCAACACTTCCAAACAAAACTACAGCTCATCTCAGAGCTGAAGGTTACCCATAAGTTTGTTAATTTGCATGGCCCTTGGCAACGCAGACCATTTCTAGTGACATGGGTTCATTCAACACAGAGCTTTTGAGCAGCTGACTGCAATAAAAGTCATTTCAAGGCTGAAAAATATGCAGTGTGTAAATAAGCTTGCATAAGTTAATAGAAATATAAAGTCCAAGAGAAATCAGGGAGGGAAGCAGGGTTAAGAGACAAGTGCAGGATGGGTCTCTTGACAAAATTAGGAGCCTTCCGACAAATGTAGGACTTGAAATGACATAAAAATCCACTCATTTTGTACTAAGAAATCTGACAAAAAAAGACCATTTTTACATTACATCCTTTCTTGAACACATATTTTTCTCTAGCACTATTGTATTTCCTGCAAATAGAGTAAAAATTACTATTCCCAAATCCTTTGTAACAAGCTTCAAATTTCCTTGTGAAAAATTCTGTTACCTGTAGGCTATGAAACTCAATGAACTCATGGAGCCTTCTTCACTCATAAGCTATCTCACAGAGGAAGATTCATTTTAATTTGAGTAGAGTGATTTTTGACTACATAATTACCACCTGGGATGCTTCTAGAATGATTTTGCTATACAGTTCTTTAAAATGTCAGTGCATTGCTTATCCAATTCTACTCATGTTATAAAACTTTTCTTCAGATTCACAATAGCAAGGCAGAGGTAATAGATGATACTGAGCCTATACAAAAGCTGAAGACAGATAAAAGATGCCAAGTGAACCAACCCTTTTGTTGTCAACATAGATCTGAATTAAAATGTCATTAGAGATTCCTTGCAAAGAGTTTTATGTAATTTACCACCTTATACCCTTAGAATCCACCCCTTTTCTTGTTTAAAGCATGTAAGCATTGCTAATAATTGTACTTAAACCTGTTTGGTTTTACTGAGTTCTCACCAGCTTTAAATGGATGAAGACCTTTTTGAAATTATCAGTGAAAATGTGACCACTGTATAGCACAGAAGCACCTTTGAAACACTGAGTGACATTTGCTCAAAAGACAGTAGATTGTTGTACAGTGCTGTGGTGACAGCATGAGTGGCTGCAGGTGCAGCCAAACTCTCACAGAGGTGTTCCACTGCAACCTTTCAGGAAAACACAATTTCTGAGCCCACAACTGTTCTTGGATATAGCAAGGGATATTTATTAAAGTAAGACATAAGAAAGACCAAACTCATTATATGAAATAAGGTTACATAGTAACTGGGGTTCTTTTAAAGTACTACCTGGACACATGCACCCTAAAGAAGCCTCGCACCTTGCAAACTTGAAACATTAGCAGGAGTTAGAGCACTAACCCTAGCAGACACAAAGCATCACAAGGACCACAGACATGAAAGCATACCTAGCTCAGAGCCTGACAGCTTGCCTGGCTTCAAAAGGTCACCGTCTAGTCTGACATAAAGCTGCTCTGCTGCACCATAAAAGATACTCTGAGACCTTGTTTGTCTAACAGGAGCAAGAGCCTATTATGATTTTTAAATGGTGCCCAAATTCTGGTGCTGTAATGGTGCCCCAACAGCACCAGGTGGGTGATGTTTGTGTTGAGCTGTCTTGCTGTGGAGTTAAGCAGGTGACAGCTTTTCAGGGAAATACAAACCCTGCTTTTCCAGGGCTAGGGCCAGAGCAACACAGGAAACAGGGAGGAAAGGAACTTGCAAGATCACCCAGCCTGTCCTCTGCCTTCTCTACCGGGAGACCTAGCTCATGTAGCTACTTTAACCCACCCTGGAAATCTTCCAGGAGAGACTGCACAGGCCACTGCCTGTTCCCAGGCAGTGTCCTCTATCATCTCACTCTCCTCATGATTAGAAAGTTTTCCTTCATGTCTGATGCTCCTTTACTGCAGGTAAAGGTCTCTTCTCCTTGACCTACTCACTGTGAACAGAGAGATCAGACTACTCCTTTCCTGTCTGCCACCACCTTTGTTGGAACATTACAGAAGGGACAAACACATTCCCTCTCCGTCTCAGCTCTGCCAGACTCAGCACCAGCAGCTCCTTGGCTGAACTCCTGCACACCTTGATTTTCAGCTGCTCTCTCCCAGAATTTCTTCCATCAGCTTTTCCACCTCCTCCTAGAAGGGGACTGCCTTAAACTAGGCAAAATACTACAGCTGAGATCTTCTGTGTGCCAGCAACAGAAGGAGGATTTCTCCAGGTATCTTCCACACAGCTATCCTCCTCCTACACTCCAGTATGTTGCCTGTTTGCAGCAGCACAACATTATTGGCTCACACTCCGTTTTTGTATCACTAACTCCCCCACCCCCAGATCTTCTTCCAGAAAGCAGCCACTTCTTGTTCCCCATCCTCCACACTTGCAGCTGATTTTTTTGTGCCTAAATGTGGTCATCCCAACCGAATAGCATCCACTTTCCTTCCAGACTGTTTTTGTAGTTTATCGTGGCTTATCTGGGTTTGACTCCTGCCCTTCAACATTCCTGCAGCATATCTAACAGTTTTGTGTAATGTGTAAATGTACTTAGAATTGAATAGATATAAAACATATAACAAATTACCTATACCATAGATTGTGATGTTCTATCAGTAATTGTATAGCACCAAACTCCAGGTGACCTCTGTAAAAGTTCTGTGCTGCACAGCATTTCAGGGCAACTGGCTTGACATCTGTTCTGTGCCTGTTGTTTTTCAGAAGATTCTAGTAAAATATTACACCTTGTAAGAGTTTCATGAGCATCAAGCTCCAGTAGTTTCCAAATGAATGTAATGAAAGCCTCTGTGAAAACCGCTACTGAGCCAAGAAATCTGTCAACTATTATTTCTCCTATATCCAGTAAACATGATGTTCTCTCACGTGAGAAAATCAGATGGCTTCCATGAATTTTCTTCTTTACATAATCTAAAGACTGCTGCTCATCTCCTTGTTACCCTCTAAATATGAATCAACAGCTTACTTGCTCAATAACTTTCCCCACTTTTTATTATTATTTTTATTTAATACCAAACTAACTAGTTAACAAATTCCAGGCTTCTCTTTTTCTTCCTTCACAAAAGTGTTATTTATTTTCCATGTTTATTTTTCCTTTTACCAGTATAACAGTCCTGTAACTTATCAATGGATCAATAATTCTTTAAGATATTAAGATCAAATTAGCTCCTCTGTCTGAACAGTAGAACAGGCAAGCTGCCTTGACAGTACTGTGCTTTCCCCGTCATTGCACTAAACAGCTTTTTTTAAGCCAGTCTCTCCTTTTTCTCTTTTTTCTGCCTTTGAAAGTGTTTTTCTCTTAACTGCTAAAATGTATTCACTTTCTACTAGGACTCCATACTTGGAAACCACTTGGTTTGAAACGTCTAAAAGGCATTTTAGCCTGGCTTAGAAGTGCTTTGCTCTTCTAAGGGGTCTTTACTTACATACAAATCTGGCCCATACCCCTTACCTTGGAAGTGCCACAATACTGAGACTCTGAAATCTTACAGAGATGTTTCCTTTGAATAATGCATTGCCCTCCAATGTAACCAGAATTTGGGATGTGGGGGAGGGAAGAGTTTAAAAATTATCTTTGTTCTGTTAGAGAACACAGCAACATTTTGCTGCTGAAGTGAATGGGCACAGGCTGAAGGGTCTCACTTGAAACAAGATCTCAACAAACTGTAATCTCCTCAATTATTTTCTATTTGTTTCACAAGGATCTAACTGCTGAATTGGACTTAAATTTGCAAATAATTTAAATCAACATAAAACTACATATGCTGTCATTTAGTTTTGGGCAAATAAGTTCTGAAATGTTTGCTTTTTGCCTCTTTTTCCTCTCTCAAAGCACAATTTTGTAACTTTTCCTTTGCCTATGAATTAATTCTGATTTTTAAGGTTTTGTGTTTTAACAAGACATGGATAGTTTTCAATCAAAGCAGCAAAGACATACCAATCTGTCAAAAAGTATTTGTTACAAACTAAAAATTTGCTACAAAGAAAAGATTCTCAAAAACAATTCAACAGAATTTGTATTAAGATCTTGTTAACATTAGCAGAACAACATTTCTAAAATGGTATAGAAAAATAACTAAACACTTTAGCAGATGTTTCCGAGAGGCAAAAATATCTAGCAGAAAAAAAATTGGAGGGATTTTTTAATGTAATCTGCCCTCTTCCTTCACCCTCACTTTGCTGCTGCCACTCACATATCAAACAACAAAAAGCCCAACTGCTCACAGATGCACAGTGAGTTTTGCCCAGAGAAACAGCTGTTCAGTGCCATCTCTGATACTTACTCATCTGCAGCTTTTCAAGGCAGTAGGCTAGCACTGTTCTGTTGTTCCTAACAGAAGAGATAGGAGCTGTAACAGGCACATTTTGGGTTTTTTACATCGAGAATATGGGGCTTAAGTAACCGTATGAGAGTGAGGAAGGTAAGTATGGAAATATCAAGGTTATCAGTAGAGAACAAAAAACCCTAATCCCAGGTTTGACCTGAATTTTCCTAATGTTGGATTAGCTTAGATATTTTGCATTAATCTTTTCCACCAGACATTTTCATTCTGTGATCTGAGAGTGCCTGGTTTTGCACAGCTTCTATTCTCATTATCTTATATTAACTTAAAATTATACATATCTATTGCCAAAGAGATAATGGTCTTCCCTATTTATTTACTTTACTTCTCACTAACTAAATTGGATTCTGTTTGCCTTCTGAAATGTTATATGTAACCTTCTATTTATCTACAGCCAAGCTGCCTGAGGAAATAAATTCTTGTTCCTCCCAGTAAGATATATGTGCTCCCTGCAGTTCATGGCCTATTTAATGAAAAAAATTACTACTATAATTACAAGTTTTCAGGACTTTGTCAAAACCCTATAAATGTTTTCTTTGGCCATCCACAATGAATAATTTAATAATTTCTAAGTATTTCCAATTATTTCCTTGGAACAGCTTGTAGAAGAACAAATTCTTTTGTGTCAATTCATAAAAGTAATATGTTCTTTCAGGAGATGTAGACTTGGCTGATACTCAGCCCTGTTGTCAAAAATCTTCACAAATGGATTGCAGTATAGCCAGGATATTATGAACCTTGTATGCCTTACATTGATCGTGGATAACTCCTTGGTGTGGGAGTTTGGGGGAGCCAAACTGAAGGTGAACGGGAAAAAAACAATGAATGAGAGTAGATGAATCATTTGCCAGACAAGAAAGAAATAACAGATACAGTCTAAGAGCAGTATGATTACCTTTGTGATAGGCTAAGAATATAGCATTGAATTATTCACATTTATTTAAAAAAAAGATAAATATGTCAATTAAGAGGATATATACTGTAATAGAAATTGGTGCTTCTGAGGGATGATGCTATTTTTCAACAGTTACACTTGCACAAAGAAATCAGAGAAATAAAATGTTTGCAAAAATGCCTGAATTTTCAATATAAGTTTTAGCAATCAGAGAAAAAAATGGAAGGACCAGCTGGTAGGTGAAAGAGAAACATCAGCAGTGCCAAGCTTTCCTTGGCTTCTCTCCCCTATAACCTGTGGCCTTTCTCTGCAAGCACTGTTCTCCCTTGCCAAATGGTGTTACTCACCAGAGCAAGTTGTAAATTTTAGAAGGAAAAAACTAAAAAGGCAATGTCAGGAAGCCCTTACTGCAAAAAATGTGGAGGAAGCACCAAGATAAATCCCTACTGCTGTAGTTAGGGGAGCAGAGGGAGAACACAGTGATGAAACACCTCTCTTTCCACTGTGTTTCAGCACATTTCATGGATCAGCATTTGTTTTGCAATTGAGTAGAGGTGAGAGGGACCTCTGCTGAATTATATGCCACTGCTTTGAGTTCCAAAGATATAAACATATTTATGGTCTAAATAAATATTAAAATTTATTTCAGTTTCCAGCTGATTCAAGTTGCTACTGGTTTTCCTCAATCCTGCCACAAATACATGATCTGCTCAGAGTATACAGTAGGGTGACTTGGCATTCAAAAATACTGTACTGAAGAAAATATAAGCAGTATCAAAATCTAATAATCTCTTATGCATTAAGAAAAACGTCTATTTTCCAGTAGTTGCTGCTAAGTTACTCATAATAACATCATTTTAAGCACCTCCATGATTGCTATCTAGATGTGTTTCCAGCTGTGGGAACTTCTGCACTGAGTATTATATTCAAAATTAACAATAGCACAAGTATTCTTAGTGTTTATTTGTAGTTTGCCTGGAATTTTTACTGCCACCTTTTCTCTTTTTTATCCAAATTTCCTATTATTTTGGGGGTTTCTTCTGAGTCAAACATCCAGATAAAGTAATGTTGAGAAGGCATTTTGGAGCAGTACAGGATAACTAACACAAAGGGGAAGGTCAAAACCCAATCTACAACCCATGGTTCTGTCAGTAGGAGCTGCAGCTGATGCACTGTCCTACTCTTGGGGGATACCTGGGAACAGCCCTGTTTCTGCCTTCACTGGTGGGACTGCTGACTACCTGAGTCACAATCCTTGCTGACAGAAGCTGCCACACTTGGACCCTCAAAGCCATGACCTGAAAGTGATTTCTTGTTCACATATAAGAGGTAGGACTTTCAGAAAGTAGTCCTAGCAGCATTTGCTACAGAAGGCTAAGGAAATTCCATCTGCTGTGCTGTCCCAACTACTGCTGATTTTGTCGCCAAAAGAGATGTGTTTTAGGCATCAGGTCAGCTCACTCAACATGGGTAGCAAGGACAAAGGACATAATGAATATTTGGTACAAAAAGCATCAGGCTTTTTCCAACTAGCCTAGGCCTGCAGCATCTTACAGCAGGAGCAGCCAAACAGAAAACACATTTGTATTTTTGGTTTTTCTGCTTCTTAATTTACAGCTTGGTTTGGTGAGTTAACCCAGCACATTCAAAGCTCATTTCTATAAGCAAACAGATACAAAATTGGGAGAAGCAGCTGATTCCCTTGAGGGCAGGGAGGTTCTGCAGAGAGACCTCAGCAAGTTAGAAGGCTGGGCATCACCAACTATATGAAGTCTAACAAGAGGAAGTGGTGGATTCTGCAACTGGGATGGGACAGACAGACTGCATGTCCAGACAGGCTGGGGAATGAGGCACTTGAAAGCAGTTCCAAGGAAATGGATCCAAGAGTCCTGGTTGATGGCAAGATGAACATGAGCCAGCAGTGTCCTGGGAGCCAGGAGGGCCAACCATGTCGTGAGGGTATCAGGAACAGCATCACCAGCTGGGCAAGGGAGGGGATTGTCCCCTCTGTTGTGCACTGGTTGGCCTCACCCCTAGTGCTGTGTGCAGTTTTGGGTGCCACAATAAAAAATATAATAAGAGAACATCCAAATAAGGAGAACGAAGATGGTGAATTACCTTGAGGGGAAGACGTATGAGGAGAAGCTGAGGTCATTTGTTCTGTCCAGCATGGAGAGGAGGAGGCTGAGGGCAGACCATGCAGCTTCCTCAAGAGGGGAAGAGCAAGGGCAGGCACTCTTCTCCATGGTAAGCAGTGACAGGACTCAAAGGAATGACCTGAAGTTGTGTCAGGGGAGGTTTAGGTTGGCTATTAGAAAAAGGTTCTTCACTCAGAAGGTGTTTGGGCACTGAACAGGCTCCCCAGAGCAATGATCACAGCACCAGCCTGACAGAGCTCAAGAAGGATTTGGACAATATTTTCAGGCACGCAGTATGACATCCTGACCTAGAGATGGTTCTGTGCAGGGCCAGGAGTTGGCCTCAATGATCCTTGTGGGTCCCTTCCAACTTAGCAGATTCTGTGATTCTGTGAACATGGATCTGCTACACCAGACCCTGAAACTGATGCCAAAATTGCAAAGCAAATGAAAAAATACTTCCAGAAGGATTCTTTGTCTGTGAGAGGAATTGATGCTGCTCTCCCAATACATGCTGCAAAGTAGACAGGTAGGTATTAGCCTCACCTTGCTATTTGCATTGAAGACAATGGTCCATTTCCCCTAAGACCCCATGACCCTCTAGCCTTGCGCATTTTCCGTACACATTCATAAGTCAAACTTTTCTTTCTTAGAAACTGACTCTCAGCTTAAAACCTACAAGTCTGATAAAGCCCTGGGTAACCTGTTCCAACACAGTAACTCCCCACAGGAGTGTTGCCTTCGTGCATAGAGCAGGACAGACCAATGCCTACAGCAAAAGAGGCACCATAACAAAATGCAGAAACCCAGAATTCCCATTGACTGTGCCAGGCAGCAAGAGTTCTGTATATTATCTCCCATCACATTCATCTTTCAATAGGCTTGGTCTTCCAAACTCATAGACACATCAGTAATCTTGGCTAACAACAAAGCAGAGAAAATAGTCACATGTAGAGGAAATTGCAAGCTCAAGCCCATTATTTAGCAGAGTACACAGCTGGTAACAAAATCACTCATTTTTACATTTATGAGGAAGGCTCTTGAGCACCAGGCCTGCTGATATTATTTATTTTTTTTTTAATTTTCATGGACTCAGTTTATTTCTTTGAATCGCTTAGCTTTTGAGACTAATTAAATAATAAAAATGTTCTGTTTGTAAAATTACAGCATGTTGCTCTCACACAATGCAAAGAACCAGATGGGTATTTGTTTGGTTGCTAAAGTCAGTAGTTGTTTTTTTTCTTGCTTTTGATTAAGAAACTGTTAATATTTAGGGCACAGTTTTTTCAGCCTAAACTTGCATGAGTACTTCATGTCAGATTATAAACTAGGTTTTTGATACCCTCATTACAGTTAACCTCTCTCTTGCAGGAGTCTGTGGACAACTCTTAATGCTTGTCTCTCTTGAGAATCAGATAATTTACTTAATTTCCAAAGATACAGACCTGAGAACATTGTTTTTCTAGAATGCTGTCTTAATCAAACAAACAACAACAACAAAAAAAAAAGACACCTCTGCTGTTTTCAAAGGCATTTACCAAAGTAAACATTTATCCACTTGTTCTTTGACCTATAGTTTTTACAGTGCTAACATACCAGTGCATTCAGCGAAAAACCCTGCAGTGTGATGCTGATCCTTTTGCTGGAAGTACAAATGAAAATTAATACTTTCAAATCAGTATCTGGCATTTTTTGACCAGTCATAAAAAATTCTTACTCCTGAGAAAAGATGGGAGTACTTCACTGACAACACAATATATGTGTAATGTGAACATAAGAATATATGAACAGGTGAGATACCTTGTGAGGTTTCTAATAACCTGTGGTAATCACATTTTTTAAAAGGCATCAACGAATTACTTCAACCTCATGAAATTATGCCATAGAAAGACATACTGCTTTTGTTCCTAGCATTGATCAGTCTTAGAGAGGTATTTGACTCAGCCCCCCACAGGAACTGAATACCTTAGAGTTTTTAATGGGTTTACCCTTATAAAGAAAATATGAGACAGAAAAGTTCCTTGCTTACTTACACTGCTAATTGCACACAACCTCAGTGATCCCCCTTTGGTCACCCTAGAAGAATATGAGCAGTCCAGAAACATCTACTGTGAAGACCTGTCCATACAACTTTGTTAAATGTATCACTTTCCTATAGACACAGCAAAGAGAAAATAAATATATTCAGAAAAGTAGAAAAATTCAACATTGCCATGCTAATAGCTCATCTACCACAAGAGTCAGTCACAGACCCACCTACAAAATTAAAGCAGTTCTTGACTCTCAGTTTTAGTGTTATCAAAGTGCTAATAAACAAGTACACTTGATCTCACTAGAAATATTTAGTTAATTCTCTGAAATTAACTAAATTTATTGGTGCTTCTGTGTTCAAATAACCCATAGGTACATGTGTGTTTGTATGTCTGTGTGTGCAAAACTCCACTTGAATTTTTCATCATTGTCTTTCAAAAACTGTCCTGTATTTCATATTTTTCTTCAACTTGAGAACACACTACATGTCAGGGATGCAACTTCTGTCAGGACTTGCAGCCATCACTTGCAATTCTGCAGAGAAATTCTCTGTCCATACACATTTTAGCTGTGTTCCTTCTGCTTCTTCTGACCTTATAGTTACTTCTGGATTCAGATGTGGTTTGAAGGATCAATATCAGTGACAAAATTGCTACATTATGTTAATGAGTTTGGTATACAAACCAGGTCTTTCACTGTCATCACTGAACACTTAAATGAAATGTGATTAGACCCACAAACAATAAGAAATGTTGGGTGGCACTCCTGAAAAAGAACCACCACAAATGGCACAAAATCAAGAGGCCAAATGCAAAGTAAAAGACTGCCAGCAAATTCAATAGAATCACTGCTTCCCAAGTTTTGCTTGTGCATGTAACTGTGTGGATGTCCACTAGACATTTAGATTGGGAAACAGATTAAAATCTGGATTTGTTTGCTTTGGGTACTCCTGGTATCTATCTACCTTTTAGGATCATTTCCTTATGATCCTAAAAGGATGTATACTCATGTGCATGTATACTTGGCAAGAAAAGCAATGTCCAATGTCTCAATCCTACAGGTGCACATAAAGCCAAGTAGAAACTCAATATTTTCTGAGAAGCTTACAGAACATTGCCAACAGGACTCTTGTTACATCAATAGTGGATGTAATCAAGGTTCAACCTGTCTTCTTTTTTTTTTGTTATTTTAATGATATTCTAATTTCACAAGACATACTCCAGTTGAGAAAGTAAAGAAATCCCCAATTTTCTTTTCTGGGCTCCAGTTCAGAAAACAGGAACATAGAGAGGATCCCAATTTTGTTATCTCTCTGTTTTCTTTTGGCATTGTCCCTCCATTTGATGATGCATCAGCAATTAGCATTTTGGAAAAAAGGAGAAAAGAGAAGGAAAAGACATCTTTTGAATTGTTCGATGTTTTCATTATGTTCTGCAGTCTAGTAGCTCTTCAGAAGTAGTAAATTAGCCTGCAGCACTGATTTTTCCCAAGACACCTCTATTACTTTGAATTTGCATCCTTATCATGCATATTATATATGCCTGTGCGTCACTGTGCCTGAATTAGACTACAAGTTCCTTGCAACAGAATACCTTATTCTGTTCACAGCACAACATTCCATTTTGGTGCTCAAAGAATAAAGTTAACACAAGGAACATAATGGCAAGCAAAATCAACAAAATATACCTAATGCAAGACTGACTATGGGTCCAAGAGCTACTAGTCAAAAATTAATAGCACAGCCTAAACGTTCACAGCTGAAGAGTTCTAAAAGTACCCCCACAGATTTTGGGTGATCATTTCCACAAACACACATTGTCGGAGCTCTTCTACCAAGGGCGAGCAGCTCCTTCTAAAATAATTTCCTGCACAGAAGTACTTACTCTGAATTCCTACTAATTAACTACTGTGTCCCCATTTTCCTGGCTCTCTGCAACGCTGATAGGGAGGAGGGGTCACATCCCACCTCGTGGCTGATTTTCAGAGGGAAAGGAACACCCCATTTGTCTCTCACTCAGGAGCTTGTAGGTTTCTATTTTCTGTTCAGTGCAAGGTAGCAGGAAGGAAATATCCCAGAGCTAAGACTCCAGGTAAAAAAGAGTTGTTCAAGCTTACGCAAATATAAGACAGTTCATAAAAGCTTTGCTATTTTTTTCTACTTCCTCGGTCTTGATTCCTGCCCTTCTGACATTAAGAACTGCTGGCTTGAAGCCACTGGATCAATAACAGAGTTTTGGCCCATTTTAGATCCATTACATGGACAATATTCTGAGAAACAAGCACCAACAACGACAAGAGCACAAAATGATTCCTACATGTCCTGGACCAATGTGTTAGCAATTTTGCAAGTTCTGACAATGAATGCCACATGGGATAATAGACCTTGTCTTTCAGAGAAAAAAACTATTCATCTCAAAGAGTAAAAAAGGCCTAATTTTCTCAAGTATCACCATAGTATGATGCTAATCATACAATCTATTATATAACCATAATTTATTTTGAAGAAGTTTCACTCTTTATAGCATTAAGAGCAGTGCATTGCCAACCACAATGATGTAGATGAAGAAATAGTCTGATTTAGCAGTTTCTGCTCCACTTTGTATCATTCACAGATTTGCTTAATCTACAGTACTGACTTGATAATCTCAAATTTTCCATCGGGACAGTGGTTTTTGAAAGTAAAGAGATATTCTGTAACTACACTGTTGTGTATTAAATTACCATTACCCTAAGCAGTGCCTGGGATTCCTGAAAATGTGCAGAATTAGAGGAAGGAAATGGTATTTTCCGTCTGATGAGTAGTTTTATTCTATTTGCACTGGACAGCCCTCCACATATGGTTTGTTTCCCAGTGGTGCTGACTCTTCTTCTTCATTAAGTTTTCTCCTGCATGAATATCTCACAAGCTCTGCCTTCCCAGCACAGCTGTGGCTGTCCTGTCTATGACAGAACTGGATGCAGCCTTCTCATTTAGCAAAATGATTTTTTTTTAAATTTATGCCTGTGTAAAATTTTTATGCACATTGCAATAATTACGGAGCAAGCACAAGCTGTATTACATGGAAGTGATTCCTTGCACCTCACCAAACACAGAGGAGTCAGGAATTTAAATAGCTGGGAGGATGCATTCTCATTTCCCAGCAGTGTTTCCTGCTCCTGTGGTTTGTCTGCTGGGAGCTGAGCAGAGCACAGGGACAGGAGAAGATGCTATGTCAGCTGCGAGGTGATACAGCAGTTGTTTCAATGACAGCAATCCTTTCAAAATGGAGATCAGAGCTTAATCAGCAAATAGCTAATGACCTGGAAAGGCAGGTAATTTAGTGCTTGGCTGCAAGATGAACACTTAATTGAAGCCTTATCAAGTGCTTGCAGAATTTACTCCCAGAGTTTACAAGCAGGTTCAAATGCCCTGTGAAGAAAAAGGGGTTGTTGTTATCTTACACTTGCATTTCTGAAGAGCCATACAATCCAGATGGAAATAGATGGGGCTTCCTCACACTCTTCTGCTTCCTCCTGCTGTCAGAATTTCCAGTGATATCAAACTTGTCACAGACTAAGCACTGCAACATAAGCACCAAAGCTTGATTTGAACAATGTTCAAGTTCTTGAGACATGCCAATATCCATGCAGCTCATCAGTTCTTGGTTTAGATATAGCTGCAGCAGAATAAAAACCATCAGTCTATTCCTCTTCTACCACTAGGAAGCTGACTTCCAGCCTTGGGCAGGCTTCAATAATCAATCAAGCAGCAAAAAAAAAAAAAAAAAAAAAAAAAAAAAAAAAAAAAAAAAAAAAAAAAAAAATTAAATCAGAAACCAGTGGACATGTGGTGATAAGTTACCTACTCTGTTAGGCCAACTCACTCCTGTGGACTGGCTTAGAAAACTGGTCTTTGCACTGTGGATGCTTTCATAAGTACTGCCACAATGTCTCCAACTATCTTTGCCTTAGGATAACATATTAAACCTCCAAATCAGAAAAAGCAGGAGGATAAAAATCTTGTGCCATTTTTCCTGGAGCTTCAACACAGTTTTTGGGTGGGTTTTTTTTGGTTTTTTTTTTTTGTTTTTTTTTTTTTTTTTTTGTTGTTGGTTTTTTTTTTTTTTGTCACAACTAAATGTAGGAGGAAAAGGATTTAAAGCATAACTGAGTAAATGTCTCTTTACTGCCCATAACTCACTTTCCTTGATGCCTTGTCAATGTTTGACACAAGAGGAATCATTTCCCAGGGAAGATGTTTTGTTTGGAAATTTTGCCAGCGTTTCTTTACTGATCAGCAAGCAAGACTTCAGAAAGACAAATACAAAGATCACCAACTGTTATCCAAAACTGAAACATATGTTTATCACATATACTATATGCAACTAGAAGCTGAAGATGTGCTTCTTTGTTTGCTCACCCTTGTAAGTATATAAAGAGAAATCAGCTAGCAGTTAACTGTGCCACATTCTAAGCGATTTTATTTTTGTGTGTGTGCATGCACTGATAAGAGTCCTGAATTTAATTGTTTAATTGACTTTGGGAATGAATAAGTAATGTTTTGAATTATCCCCTAGGGTAGCAGCACTACCCTGTGGAATAAAGCCCTGTCATCTGCGCTGTTGACCAGAAATGCCAAATGTCAACTAACAGAAATGCCAGGCTTTGCAGTGGTCTTGACCAAATGAATCATAAATCTGCAGTGTCAGTTCTTTCACCTCTACATCATCTGAAAAGTACAAATAGGACATAGCTCGGTGCTGGCTGCCAAATGGAGTTCAGCAGCCATGGCAGGGAGCACTGAGCAGGCAGGAAAGTAGCCACTGCTGTGCCCTGCAGAGTGGGCAGAGGCAGGGGGTTAAAGCAGAAGGCAGAAACCCTTGCTTGCTCTTTGCTGGTGCTGACCAAGCAGAGGCATCTGCTAAGTCAGGTATCAAGATGGTAGTACAAGAACTGGGAACTGTTGCTCTGACTATTTTTATCCTTTTTCCAGGCAAAGAACAACATTTGAGAAAATCCAGACTAATACTTTGAATATTTCTCCTTGTAAAGACAGGAATCCATTTACAATTTAGCAATAGGCTTCAGCTGTAAAAGACTTGTTTTGTGCATTTCTCTGGATACATTCTCCAGAATACAACAACATCATGAAGACAGAGCTTTGCATATCTTCCTCAGCAAAAATAGTGTAGTAATGGAGGTCTTAGCAACAATATGGACAGGAACAACACCTGAATGAGTAAACTTGTTAGAACAACTCAAACATTAAGCTGAAAGTCAAAACAAAACCACATTTTCTGGAGGTTCATTAGTTTTAAGACATCATTAAAATCTTGTGGCCTTTCCTTATGATTCTCTCAAATGCGAATTATTGTAGCAATGGATGAGACACCACATTCACAGCTCTTCTGAAACTTCTGCTGTTCTTGCAAAATACACAGTCAATTTAGTTTACTGCACTGGATTAGAGATAAACCTGCTGATCTTAAGTGACCTTCAATTTCTTTCTATCAGAAGCTCAGTAAGTCTTGGATGTCATTGGTTTGACAGCATGGCAGAGCATTTCTTTAACTCACTTGCAAACGTAAGTAAAAATGCACTAAAAGCGAGGTGATAAACTCCTGTTTACCTCAAGGATTGTGCTCGGCACAGCATCCAGAGCTGAATCTGCACACTACATATTGCTGCATCACCAGTGACCTTCTTCTGACTCTCATTCCCATAGCCCACTGCAGATGTTAAATTCTGATCAGGTACAGCTATTTCAGACAAACATGCCTGTAGGCAGATACTTAAATTAAGCAAACTTGTGCTATTTCCTGTGCAACTTAGAACCAAGTTCTTCTCAATGGAAATTTGCAACTTCAAATTTAGACATTTATCCTCTATTTTCAAACTTTGGCTGATCCATCCTTCAAACCTCTCCCACAAGATTTTACACACAAGAAGATATGAAGGATTGTCTATGCTCCAGTCATCAGTGTAGCATCATTAGTGGTGAATGTGTTCTTCTTGTGAATCCACACAAGTAGAACAAGAAAAGCTGCATCTCTCCTGCCTGTGCTGCTCATTCTTATATGGATGTGGTGTATCTATAGCAGAGTCTGTTACTGAGCCTAATCAGCAAAAAACTGTAGTAAGGCCCAGTTGATTTCACCAAAACTCAAATAGCAAAATATTGGCAGAATCAGACAGAAGGTTCCCATCTTCCCGATATGCTGTGCTGAGATCAGCCCCCTACCTAATTTTCTGTATCTCTCCAGAAAAAAAAGATTAAAATAAATGAACCATTAAATAATTAAAGAGAACCTCAGTGATTCACTAAAGTTTCAAATACTGATCTCATTGTAATAGGAAATTGATCTAAAGAAATTTACCAACAATGCATTTTGCTGAAAAGGCAGCCCAAAGAAGCTCATACTTAAAATTTACATATCTTCCTGCATCTACTGATTTATTAGGATGTTTTTGTCATCATCCTGCTCCTGACAGTTTTGTGCTGTTTCGTATGACTGTGGTATTAGTGAAGAAGTTTTGTTCAAGTTGATGATGAAACCTACAGCAATGTAGACTGTCTCTGTGTTCATTGTCTCTGGGAAACAGCACTCAAATAAATTATCTCAACACAACACAAGTTAGCCAGAGTGGGCAGATGTCCACAAGCCAATGCTTTTCTCCCCTAGTCTGCAGCCTGTGCAGACCTCGGTTTCAAGAGCAGGGTAAGGAATCTGGTTGCTTTGGACTGCAGCTTTTCAGAAGCAAACACACACTGCAAAATGCATTGAAACAGATTCAAATAGTAGAAATTTATTGCTAAAATTAGGAATGGATTTCTGAACAAAAGAGAATTTACTGTACCTATAGCTGGATCTCCTTGGTGGGACACCTTGATTGTTCCATATATACATCCTAATGGCTGTAGGATTTCCCTCTAAAATCCTATATATCCATATATGCCCCACATGAAACTGCATTACGCAGCTCAAAAATTCTTTCACCGCTACTTGCCTAAATCTCAATATTTTGTTTTCTCTTTCTTTGAAAAGTTGCAAACCAGTTGCCAAAAGTTGCCATATACATGGCAATTTTGTTTTAAAATTATTGTTCCAAATTATTTCATAAGTCAGAAAGAAGTCTAAAAAAAAGCAGTTTCTAACAGAAGTGCTCCGTGAAAAGATAGAGAACTAGAAGTCAATCTAGATTTTCAAGAACACTCCCTTAAAAATTGGTAAGATCCTTCATCATGAAGCTAGCATTCATATTTTATGTTTCTTATACCATCTTGTTATGATTGTGGATAGGTCAGCGTGGGAACTGCAGTATTTTTTAAAACTCTGTAATTGTCTTCTACTTTTCTCCTTATTTTAGTTCATTCACTGCATAAGGGAGATATAAAAATATGTAAGTTCTGTCCAGATACTTTAAGAAATTTATGGGAAGTAAAGGGTCTTTATTTACTATCTTTATTACAATTTTTTAGTGTCAGGTTTGCCCCTATGTATTTATTTTCACACCAGTATAAAATAAATAAGAGAGGTAATCCAAAACTTGTTTAGGACAACATTGAAAAAATTATTATGCAGCAAAAAACTTTAAAAAGATCTTAGCTTCTTTATGACAGTATTTAAATTATGTTCAAATTAATTCTGTGCAAATTGAACCTGCAAATTTTGTGCAGGTTTACGGAGGATCTGCACTGAGCCTGCCTAGTTTGAATGGTGTTTTTGCCCATGCTAAGGTCATCCCCTGTGGGCTGTCAGCAAATGTTAGGACTGTCCCAGCTAAGCATGGTCAGCATCAGTAGGTCTAGAGATGGAAATCTTTCTTCTCGGTTTCATGCTGTCGTAGAATAATCTGTTTTTTTCCCTTCCAATTTCCTCAAAAATGTTCCTCATAGACCCCACTCTTACAAGCTCATAGATACAACCATGGCAAGAAACACTCTCCACTTCAATCCTGATTTAAGCATTGTCCCATTGTTCATCTCTGGAAACTGAAAAAATGAATGATTATGGGCTAAATTAGATAATCTCTAATAAATTGCCACACCTGAGATTTCTGCAGTAGAAGAACATTGACTTAAGCCCACTAAAATGCATTCCTTCTGGTTGGGAAAGTGCCCAAGGCCAGGATTGCATGAAAACTTTTAAGGTTTTCTTTAGCAATCCAGAATCATGTAGGTTTCAGTCCAGAGAAAACAGAATAATTGCTCTTTTCCATCAAAAATTACAGCATAGGGTGTATGCCACAGCACAGAGGACAGCATCAATAAAGTTAGCAGTGTGTGAACAAAACTGTCAGGGTCTTTATCTCCAATGACCACAACACACATCCAGTAATTCTCCTAGCTAGAACAAAGGCACTCTTTCTGTCTGCAAGTGAATGCTTCACAATAAAAATGAATTGTCAAATTAAGCTGTTGATCAATTCAGGGCTATTTCTATCCAATGATCCTGAAATAATACTATTAAAGCAGAAAAGTATTTTTTTCTTTTCTTAGTTGATTATTCAATAGACTTTAAGCAAGAAATTGTTAATTTCTAGCAATTTAGCCTTCAAACTCAATGTAGAATTTAGAGCCCATAAAATCCATGGGTCTTCTGTGATTATAACATGAAGATTTAGACCATTTATTTGACTAATTACCTATTTTTTTTTGTGCTGACTTGAGTATGGCTCTGAAAGAAAAAAATGTACATCAAGAAAAAGTTAGAGCTTTAAAGCAGTGAAAAATGTAGTTTTCATTACATTATATCCTATCCTCATTCACACATTCCACAATTTTTCTGTACAAATTCTATATCTAAAATATACTTCCTACTTTATTTCATTATTCTTTGCCTTCAATTCCCTCTTAAAATAAAACACATTTTTTCCTAAAGGAAGAGAAAGGGAAAAAAACCTCCCTTCTCACCTTGTTATTTATTTTTCAACCCTGAGGAATATAAAAGTCTGTTTAAACACAAAATGACACATCACTGATCTTTATAGCCTTATACACTGTTCCTACATCAGGTTGCTTGTTCAGACTATCCTTTATGGACCAGGTGTCCTGCCTCTGGCCTCCAGAGTCTCCAGGAGGCTGGATGATCTATGTTAGACTAAATCATCACCATGAATAACTGCTAATTAACATCACTAAGTGACCTTTCTGCTGCAGGCAAGAGAAATTTTAAAAAAACAACTCTGCTTGTTTCCCAGGTACCTGACTTGAACGCCCACAGAAAGATCCAGATTCAAGTTCTCTACATCTGTGCTGCTCACAAGCTGCAAACTGTGCTGAGAAAACTCTTGACCCTGCTGCTCCTCATCATTCACACTTCCACTTGTTACTGCCATTCACTCCTGCTGCATTAGCAACATCATTCCTCTTCAAACACCAGAAATAAGAATTAGTCAAAAAATTGCATAGAAATGAGGAGATATTTTGTGTCTCAGCTCCATAAAGAAATTCTACTCAGGACAACCATTCATTGTCCAAACCAGACAAAGAGTTGCTCAGTCCTTGTCCCTACTGCTGCTGTGCTGACCTAAGTATTTTATGGGACTTTCCATAAGGAATGGAGATTTCTTTGTCAGGACTTTGACATTACCCAAAACAGACCTAAAGAATGTTAGGAGCTTAGAAATCTGTACAAGGCACAAAAATTATTAGGTTTCCAACAGGGTCCAAGATCCCACAATATCAAGTGGGATTACATGTAAAAACATTTAAATTATGCATTCAAGTTACACTTCTAAGGGGTAAACAATGATTGGAGGAACATATCTAGGCACCACATGCTTTTAAAGAAACCAAAAATGTCTTGTCTCAAATGCTTACTGTCTTTGTATGAAAGAGACAAATTGACCAAAAGAATGAAACTAGGGGGTACTTAATGTGCCAAGCAGGAATGAGACAAAGCTCATTTGCTCTCACTCACTCACTCATACTGTTAATTGTATGGATCATTTACTAAAACTTTCAAAATTATATACTATGCTTTATAAAAGCTGATACCCATCCATTAAGGAAATTGTGACTACAATCAAAAATATTGCACCAAGCTAGGTTTGAATTTTAAACTTTTTTTGTTGTTGTTAATTTATTCTAAAATCAGCCAGACAGGTATCACTGTATGCTGTAAATTTCAACTACTGGGGTGCTATTGACTACAGATTAGCAGCAGCTTCTGCCTCAGCCAGGCAATACTTTCACAAGAACGAAAATGGCAAGCATGCATTTTTACTCATAATTGATTTCCCAACAAACTGCAGCACTGGATTCTCTCTCACTTTTTCAAAGATTTTCAATTACATCAATTCCTACTGACACACAGAAGATCTGCAACGTGTCTTGCATGACTCCATTTTTTTGAAAGCACCTGTGCCTGAATTATTTTATCGCACTTGCAGTTTGAGCTTGCTCAGCAAAATGGCAGCACTGGACCCAGAGGATTAACATTGCACCAAAGTGCTCAGCATCTGGCGGTTAACAGGGTATAATATTAGTGGTGTGTCAGGCTTTTCATATGAAGAGTAAGGAAAAATTTCCCCAGACTTTCACAAAG
Organism: Passer domesticus; assembly: GCF_036417665.1. Taxonomy (NCBI): domain Eukaryota; kingdom Metazoa; phylum Chordata; class Aves; order Passeriformes; family Passeridae; genus Passer; species Passer domesticus. The sequence goes on along the minus strand of NC_087478.1, from coordinate 45,138,840 downwards.
CACGAAATTCAACACAAAGGTGACCCTTGACTGAGTTATTGAAGGCTGCAAGCCTGGCTTGTCCTAAATCAACTAATAAATGCCTGCATACGCTGAAAGGAAGTGGTCTGTGTGGGAAAATGAGCATTTTATGTATATCCTTTAGAGAAAATCAATAAGTCTCTAATTTCCTTGACACAGAATTAGATACTTAGTGCCTTAAAACTGCTATATAGAGTAAATAAACCTACCATCTTGCTCTGCATACTTCTATTTATACAAATGGCTCCCTCCACCTCCTGAGCATTAGCATTTTTAGCTTACAATTGTTAGTGTGATTACATGTAAAAACATTTAAATGATGCATTCAAGTTACACTTCTAAGTGATAAACAATGACTGGAGGAATGTCCTTAGTACTGTTTCCAGAGTTCTGCAATTCTCTGGTTTTGGCTTCAGAGTATATTCAATCCATTATATTCCCCCTGATACATCTCAATCCCTAAAGTAATTAAAAGAAATTATTGTAAAGTATGAAAAATTAGCTCATGATTTTCCTTCAGCTGCAGTCAGAGTAAGGTATATACTAGACCCCAACAGAGAAAGAGGTTCAGGCCCTTTCCTGGGATTATGCATTAAATAGAATACTTGTTCTTGCCCTGGGACAGCAAAATGCAGGTGACAAACGACCACAAAGCCACAGGCACTGTAGGATGCCATGCTGTGACATCTTCCTGCCAACATCTCTCCAGCAGCATTTAGTAGGCAATTGCTGATTCAAAATCTGCATTCCTGTAACCTTGGCTCACTGGCCAGATGCTGGCAAAGCTTCTGAAACAGGACAGTGCTCAGGCTATTTTCAAGGGCACATGACCAAAGTATTAGTTGCTTTACTCACAGCACTTAAAACAGGACAGAAGATTTTTAAATTTTTTTTAACTTGATCAATTGCAATTTTACCACTTGCGTAAAGCCCTTTGCTAAAACTATGTTAATGAGAAGGAATGAAAACCCTTCCACAATTTAACTGGATTTACTTACAACACTGAAACTGTAAAGATAGAATTTGTGCTCACATAATAGTTAATCAACATCAATTTTTCATTTTAAAAAGCAGCTTTAAAGTATTAACCACTTCAATGAATATGCTATAAAATCACTAACCATGCATATACAAACACAGATGCCTCAAGATTTAAAATGCCATTTCTGACTTGGGAAATCTGCTCAGGCAAATTTAAAAGAAACTTCATTGGAAAATCAGAGGGAGAACATTAGGTTTAGGATGGACATTATGAAGAAGTTCTTCACAGAAAGAATAATTGGGCATTGGAATGGGCTGCTCAGAGAGGTGGTAGAGTCACCATTGCTGGTGGGAGGTGTTTAAGAGAAGATGGGATGTGGCACTCAGTCCCATGGTCTGGTTGACAAGGTGGTGGTAGGTCACAGGTTAGACTTGATCTCCAAGGTCTTTTCCAACATAATTGAATCTGTGAATATCTATCTATCTATCTATCTATCTATCTATCTATCTATCTATCTATCTATCTATCTATCTCTGAGAGATAGTTATTACTGTAAAAAAATTATAAGGTTACCCAAAATTATAGGCTGCCTAATTTTTTTTTTTCCTGTCAGCAACAGATGTGTGTTTTTTCCCCTCTTACAGCTCAAGGGCATCACTGTAACGGTAGAAGAGTAGAGACCTTCTCTCCCATGATCTCACGGCAGCAGTCACATCACATCATGAAGGAGGAGGAATGTCAATTTAAAAAGGTCTGTGGCAGTAGGGGACACTTAGTTCCATTAAAATGCTATCAACAGGGAGTTTTGTAGCAAAAGATGTACTTCCCTCTTCTGACAGTTCTACCAGCCCTGGAATGTCAACCATGGCCTCATTATGCTCAAAACAAGGAAGACGAAAATTGAAGCTCTCAAATATCTTACGCATACAGCCAACATTTTCCTCAATATCAGGGGATGAAAATACTGGATTTTATGAAGTCTTTTAAAATATTTAGGTGTTGACATATAATACAACTGTATCAGAAGGCTGTTGAGTTTGCAGTGTCAAGAGCCTAAGAAGTGCCAGGATTAAGGCTGCATCTGTGAAATACACTCAGCACTTCTGTGCTTATGCAACATGATATGCTTTAATTTCAGACCACACAGAAATTTATCCTCAGTGTGCACTTAGGACGGACATTTCCATGATAGGCATCAGCTCCACCTGGCCTCTGCCCAGTCTCTGTGCTCAGGAAAAGCCATACAGAAACAAAATGAAACTGCATGAAGACAAAGGTTGGTCTCAGGATCAAAGAATTTGGGTTTTAATTTGAGGTACTCAACTGCATACCCTCCTCTGTTTTCTATGTTGCTAAAGAAGAGACTTCAGAAGAGGTATGTCACTGTCCAAGCACCCAGCAGACAACACCAAAGTTACGGTACTCATAGCTTCAGTCAGTGTCCACTGAAGCCTTATTTTGATTATATAAAATGCTACAATGTGATAAAGACATGAAAAAAATCATGCCCTTGACGTTTCACATTCAGGACCCTAAGCTAATGAGCATTTCTCCCTTTCATACCAAAAAACTCAGCTCCTTATTTATGAAGTAATAGGAATAGATGACACCAAGAACGGAAATAATATCTTCTTACATCACAGTTTCCATGAAAGATAATTATTTGTCATCTAGACATTAGCAGAAGTTGTGGTGATTGCAATAAAAATACAAATATCAGGAAATATTTGTTTGGTTTTTGCTTGGAGCCTGGGTTGGATAATAGACAGAATGAAATATTTCACAAGGAAAATAAAAAGAAACCGAGATAACTCAAGGAAAACATTGCATGTGAACATACGACTAAAGTCTCCAGGATATCGCATAAATACAGCCAGCCAATATTCTGGTGTTTAATAATTCTTAAATGCTCAAAGCTGCCTCCTCCCATGGTATTCAGTAAAATAAAACTAGCAGTGCTAGTACCCAAGAGTGCAATGAAGTACTCACAAAGCCATACCCAAGGTTTAAAGCTGATTGACAGGCTTACAGAAGTTCCTAAAAGTGCTGTTCAAAAGATGTAAGTGCTGACAGCGTGGCCTCAGAACACGTTTTCCCCTGGACTCCATTCTGCAAAAACCACATATGCTTGAAAACAGTGAAAGAGAAACACACCAATTGCAAGTTACTTAGCCTGGAGTGCACTGAAATCAGAGCACATCAAAAACTAGCCAGACGTCATGGTATGCCCTAGAAACAAACAACTGGAATGTTTAGACAGGCAGTGACAAGCTGCAACATTATCAAAGTTATTTGGCAAATATCCTAAATATTTCTCCACACTCTGTAACAATATGATTTTGTCTTTAAAAAAGCTTTTATTTAAAAAAACCCCTTTCATTTAAAAAAAAAAATTCTTTGAGGTCCTTTACTTGTTTTAGAAACTAGAAGACTGAATTTTTTTTTTTTACCTTGTGTATTTGAATGTAGCTTATTTAGAATTATCTGTCAGTATTAAAATTTTCACTTCCCCTATATTGTCACTCTGGGAAAACAGGCTAGCCGGGCAGGGTACTGGCACAGGTTTCAAGAGTCATGGGTTGACCCAAACGTATATTTCTCTGTGATCCTGAGTGAGGCACTTAAATTTTTGACATTGAACAAGTTCCTGTGCAATAATTGCCATGCTATCACATGATAGCTGAAAGCACATAGAAATTCCCAAATGTAGTTTCTTTCATTACAATCTGATCCTGCAGCAAAATGTCAAAAAAAAAACCCAACAACCCCAAATAAACAACACACCAACAAACAAACAAACAAACAAACAAAAAAGCCACCCCAAACACCAGTGGATATGTGCCACATCCATTTCTCTTCTTTCTTCCCTTGTCCCTCCTGGAACTGAAAGGGAGTATGTGTCCTGAACATATCTCCCTTCTCAACTTAGAGGCAGAGGTGATATCCATTAGCAACCAGCCTCACACAAGGAGAATCAGGACAGGCACAGACCTACTATGCCTCTTCACTGCAACATATATTAAATTTCAATTCAAGCAGTGTACCTTAAGGTAAGGAAATGGCTTAATAATATTGAAATCTGAGCCCCCACTTCTGCATTGCAATTGTTTTACACCCATTGCATTGTTTTACAAACAATCCATAGAAAGTTTTGGTTGTTGTTGCAAAGAATGGTGACCTGCACAAAAAGTGCTGCTGAAGTACCACAATTCAGTTCATATTTTCATTAAGGCTCAAAACTTTAAACAAAAAACAAACACAGTATGTGAGTGGGACACCTGGACACAGTCTGGAGGAGCAGGTAAAGAACAGAAGGAGGAGACAGAGAAATGCTGGAGGGGGAATGGAGCAGAGCTTGGAAGAGGGTCAAAGGACAAGAGGTCCAGCAAGAAGCAGAAGCACAAAATGCAGAATTGTGAGAAATAAGATCAGACACAGAAGCTGAAATATAAGAAGCATAATTAAAACTGCAGGAAGAGAGTTACCTGAATGCTGATCTCACTGGGCTTTACAGGAAGCAACTGGATAATTTAGACCTAAATTTTGTCACAAAAGTTGTGGCATATTAACGTAATGTACTAATCACAGAACTATTGAGTCATGTTAGTTTTTAGGTAAAGAAGGAAAATAAAGTAGTATTTCTCTTACATAAGAATGAATATATTTTTTGCAGAACTGTTCCAGGTGACAACAGTGCAATGAGAAGTTGCAGCAACAACTTCATCATGGGAAACTGAGTACTGATGGAAACTTGTTTGTATCCTCAGAATTGTACCATAATATATTAATCAGAATAGTTCAGATTCTATTATCAGAAATATAAACCAAGTAAACTTCATGAAGCATGCTGAAGTAGAAGGCTACCCAATCATTAACCAAGGCATTTCTGAAATCCAAATCACAAATCCTATATTATAAAGGAAAATAGGGAAATTCTGCCTATGGCTCAACAGCAATTTCAGTGTGACCAGTTAGAAAGAACTTCTTATGCCTAGGCTCATCTGGTGGTTATCATAGAGGCAGAGACTAGAACAACTGTTAGCAGCACTCAGCATCATTCAAAACAAAAATAAGTCTGTGGGCAGAAACTTGACTACCCTGTATTTAATTTAAATGAGATCAGGAATTTTCACCAGCCTGAAAGAGTTCATTTAAATGGCATTGGCTAGAAAATCAAATGCTGCAGATGTTTCTCTGGGAGCAAAGAAATTAGAAGAGGGAATACTTTTCCTTTCCCTGAGGGTAGAGGAGAATTCAACTTATTTCATTTTCTGCCCCTCATCTAAAATAAAGAATTTTTATGGCAATAGCGTCAAAAACTAGCTAAACATAATCCAAAGTAGCAATGTCCACACGAAACTACAAGGTTGAAATAACTCAGACCTGTATCACCTGCCTAATTCTTCTTTGTTATGGTTCTTTGATCTCAGATTCCACAGCTACAAAATATTTTTATTTTCCTGCTAGATTAAGGAAAAGAGTATTCATACTAACAAGGCTGACATTTTACTTGACTCCTAAGTTCCAGACCGTTCATCCTGCCAAACCTGTTTGTTGTTGCCTTTTGCGCTCCATTTTTCTATGGGATGTTTCACAATATATTGGGACTGCAGAGCAAGCCCTTAGAAATACTGAAATAACAATATTTGCATTTCCCTAGGCACTGAATCAGAGCAGTGTTCTGCCTAAATGAAACTCAGCATAGGATGGCAACTAGCATGGTTTTAACCATCTCCAGCCCCCAATACAAAAGAAAACCAAAACTAAGGAAAAAGTGAAGGCAAATCAATATGTAAAAAAGCAGAAAAGTACAAACAAAGGGAAAACAGTGGAAAGAGAGTGATACAGTGCACAAGCAAGAAAAGAATTGAACTGAGGCTGGAGGATAGATGAACAACAGGTAGAGAGGTTGTATGTCTATCAGGATACATAGACAAATACCAAAGGACTTCACAAAGCTCTGGATTTTAACTGGCATTTTTCAGGGAGTGGTTTCCCAAGAAGTATCAATCCCATTTAGAAAAAGTCTCTGGTCGTTTAATACATCATGTATAAAGTATTATGCTTCATTTTAATGAAAACCAGTTTCTTCAAAGAAAATTATCTGAAATGGGAATATGTCTCCTGCTGATCCAAAACAGCTAATCACCAAGCCAGCTAATCACCAGCTTTTCCATACAGCAAACTAGCTCAGAGGAGATTCTGTCTTTCTCTTCTCAAATGATTTTGTTAATTAACTTCCTTATCCAAAAATGAAGAGAGGCGGCAAAAATTTTTCTATATTTGAAGGCTGTAAATACTACATAAAATAGGAAATTAACGTCAATACTGCAGGAGGTTGCAGCAAGACCAAATGGATGAAGGTAGAAAAGCTGTTTTGATGCAGGCTCTATTTTAATAATCTCCCAGCACTAGTGACATAAACCCTATAGATAAATTATAGAGGGGCCTGCTCTTCCTAGCTTCATATTAAACAGCAACAATTTTTCTGAGGAAGATTAGGATATTTCTTTTAGGTATATTTCCAACCTGCCTCTGGAAGTGCAAACTTTTGGTATTCTACCTCTGTGGAGAGCTCGAGAAACTCATCTCCTATGATCATCATCAACACCTACACTATCCTGGAATCTTAGAACTCACTTATGTCCAGAGAATCCATTCAGAAGATTTAATTTGTTTATGTTTTTAAAAATACTTATCTATGGTAATATGGGCTTTTGAGGGACCAAGTTGTCTGGAATTCATGGACAATAAGCCTCCCTTTGTACAATCAGATTGCAAATACTAAGTCTGGAAATCTCTGGATTTATGTTCAAAGTTCACCATTTGGTGGGAACTAGTCTTCTCTCAGAATCTGGTGGCCAGACTACTGTAACTCCTCCTGAGGTCATAAAGGAAAAGTGTTTTCAAGGATTGGTCTTGAAGCATGATTAGTATCTACATACAGCTCTCAGAAATATGAGGCTTTTCTGAAAACATTCTCTCAGATTTGTGCTTTCCCAGACTAAAATCCATGCACGTGCAGAGAGATGCACACCATTAGCTCCCTTATTTGGGGATCCAATTGCAGCTTTAGTGCTATTCATCCTGCTCAGGGTGTTTTTCATAAAGATTAAAACACTTGCATTGCCTGCTCCAGTTCCAAGATCCCTTTTACTAGAATACTGAAGAACTAACCCATAACTCCTAACAAAACTGTTATTTGTCTTTATATTATACAATGAGGAGTTCTCAATTCTAAACCAATCTCACATTACCAGAATGCGAACACCTAATGTTGGTCAAGTCAAAAAACAGGCCCAGTGCTGCTCCATTGTTACCACATTGAGTCCGGAATAACACAATTGTGACTTTTGCTATGCAGGAGAAAGTTCTGTAACACACAGAGCACCTCTCACTTTATTGTCCAGTGTTTCCTATGCAGAAGTTACGTAAGAACAAACTGCACGACATGGAGTGAAAGACTGTGATTTCCATGATCTACAGACAGATCTACACAAAGCACTATGCACTTGTACAAAAGCAGAAAACTCAATCCCCTCCTGAGATATGACAGGCACAGGATGCAAGCACTTATTAAGAAGGCAGAGTATGCTCAGGAGACACAGAACACACATAACAATGTCTGAAAGCTAATCCTTCCCCACTGACATAGAGACAGCACGTAGCACACACACCCTGCCTTGTACTTCCCCATAGCACTGAACTTCTGACAGATTATGCAGCACAATGCTCACACACAGGGTTTCCAGACATCCATATACTGCAAAAGTAGCAACTGCACTGAAGAGAGCTCACCTGTTAAAGCTGCAAAACATAGAGACAGGTTTGTAATACCTGCAACATCAAAGTTACAAAGTCCTTGAAATAATCTTGGACAAAATCTGCAGACTAAGTGGGATAATATGTCCAGGAGCACCTTTAAAGTTAGTTCTATGAAAAAGGGAGAAAGCCTGGAAGGTGCAGTCAGCTTTTGATTATTCATGTGGGCTCATTAGTGGGTCAGGATGGATGAAGAAACAGCCAGGTAAAAGCACAACTGGTACAGCATGAAAAAAATCACCAGCCAGAGTGCTGCCTGGTACTGATGACTTCAGCTCTGCAACATGCATATCTCAGGATTGCTTTCCAGTCTGAGCAGAGAGGGAAGTTGGAGCATGGCTAATTCACTGCCTGAATTCTTCAGCCAGTGATAATCAATAGCTGACTGCACAAGTTTTGTCAGAAAGGATATGAGCAGATGGAAAGCATAAAATTAGTGAGGCAGTATGGATAAATGAGTGAGATTTCTGTAAAATCATACCAATTTATATTCCCAACATAAATGTATATTTTTGAGTATTTGTGGAATAAAAAGCTTTTAAAAACTTCCTTCTATAGACAAGTGGATGAATAATGCATATTGATCATATACAAGAAAAAAATTGCAATGACTTCATCAGACCATTGGGTGATTTTGGCTGGCTAAGGAACAGAGCTTTTTTTTTTTTCCCTTTCCCTGCAGTTGTTTTCTATGCAGTCTTCAGCCACTCTGCAAAGGAATTAACATGACACCATGCTGTGAAACAAGGAAGTACTATGCATGCATTCCCTTTTAGAGCATTCATAGAATTCCCAAGAAATGAACAGCACATCTACCTACTTGAATTTCATGTAATTTGGGGAATTTCACTCTTCTCTATACCTCTCAAGACTACTACAGAGGATTGCATCTTTATTTTTCAAGCCTTTAGCCTGCAACAAGATGTGCTGGCAAGGATTTTAGGTGCATAGACTTCTCTGTTGCAGTACAAAGATGTTAGGTTCCAAATGCAAACATCCCATTGCAAGCTCATACAGTTTAAACTGGAGAAAATACTTCAGGATCATTTTCCTCTCTTCTTTTTGCCTCAAGGTTATTGAAAAAACACATTACATTATGCACTTTGCTTTTTAAGCTTTTATTGGAAAAGACAGATATGATTATGCACTTGTGTTCAAAATTAGCTTTTACAAGATTATTTTACTCAAACATTAGTAATTTTTGAGTGACAACCACACTTCTGATAAATTGTTGGGTGGGAATGTAGATTATTTTGGGCATAGGAATATCTGAAATTACAACAATATTTTAAAACAATAGCATGCAGCTCTGTAATTAACTGCGAGGTCTTCACGATATTTTAAGTGGTGCATGCATTTTGCAAAACTGCTTGGTTTTTAGGTTTACAATAATTTTATATGGAGAAAATGATAAAAAACTCCAAGTTCAAATGCATGCACAAAATTACTTTTTACATTTAATCAAAAAAAGCCTAAGCCTAATTCCTCCAATGCAATATCACAACCTGCAGGTTGTGCAGGGTCTCAGGACTGCTTCTCTGCTGTGTGTGCTACAAGGAGCCCTGCATATCTTCCAGCAAAAAGTTTCTTTGCTGCTGTCATTTTGTCAGCACTCTCTGAAACTGGAAGAGAACAAACTCAGGCACCTTCATTACTGATATCAAAGAGTTAAGTATCAGATAGACCAGCCATAGTGCCAAAACCTGTCTGCAGGAGACATGGGGAAGGCTGCCCTAGAGGTAAATGTTTTTTGGCAGTTCCTTAAGCTGCACAATTCCCAAAACTGCCTGTTCCCTACCAGAGTAGGATATTTGCAGCACGTCCTCACTGCATCAGTGAGAAGGGAAACCAAGCACAGGATCAACTGCACCAGTGGGTTCTTCATGATGCCAAAACAAAGATCTGATGGGGGAGATGACTCAGAGCACTGGGATCTGGGCTCTGTGGTGGCCTTTGCTGCTTGTTCTGAGGGCAGTGCAGCAGGTACCTCACTGCACCATGAAGTCCTCTACCTGCAGATCCTCCTCCTTCTCCCAGTGCCTCTTGCCTAACCTGGCTTCCCCTCCACCACACTCATATATGCTTATCAATAAAACAGGACATGACACCCAAGTACGGAAAAGAAATTAAGGGTACTGAAAATAACAGCAGTGTTCTAAAGTTTTTACTCATTAGGAAGGGAAAGGGAGGTACACAAACTCTGTTCAACTGATCAGTTCATGTGAAGCAAAACTCTCTGAAATACAGGACAAATCAGGAACAAAATTGTTTTATTAAGTCACAATGTAAGCTACATTAAGCCAAGAAAAAAATTCCCAGACACCAGCACATCTCTTGTTAAACCCAGAAAAGGCAATGCAGAGACAGAATAAAAGCTTTATTCTTATCCTACCTCAGTAAAACAAAGGCACAAGAACACATCTCCTCTTTGCTCTGCTTGAAGTCAGACCACCCTGTGACAAGTCTGAGCCAGTGTTATATCTATGCCTTCAGTGGACCTTTGAAGATGTAGCAGAGTCTTTATTACTCCTGCAGTCTGTAAGGGCTATGCATAGTAAATCTACATAATGTATCCACAGCATGAAACACATTCAAGTTAAGAGAAATACTTTCATAGTTCTCTCGTACCAAAAGCAAAGAAAAACATCTATCTATCAGAAACTGTATATTTGCTTTACTTTAAATCTCATGCAACAAACTAGAAAAGAAAAAAAAAAAAAGAAAAAAAACCCAACAAAACAAAAAATCAACCAAAACTAAGGGCACAGTTTACTGTGGTCTAAATAACAACCTTTACTATTTATAAAATCAGAGCTGTTAAAGTAGCTTAGAGCACAAATTAAGCCAGAACAGATTTTCAGACATTTAAAAGCACTTTTTTTTTCTACTGCAGAGATGTAAAAGCACTTCAAAAAGCTAAGAATTTGCAACTGTAAGGACTAGATAGGGATGAGGGTTATTAGGTTGCCTATTCTGTAACTTCTTGTCCCAGCTAGTCTGCACTTGTAAGATGCAAAAGGTCCAACTTAAAAACACCTGATGACATAAGCTTATACAGAAAATGCTGAAAGAGCCCATCTGTCCCATGCCAACGACAGCAAATCCCGGCTCAAACCTCCTGTATGCTCACACTTGAACACTGAGGGGCTTCAGAGTTTTCTGTGGCTGGTCAAGCAGGGGACATCTGTGCCCCCAGTGCAAGGGTGCAGACCTAGAGAGGCGAGTCTGCCACCTTTACCCAGTCTGTTCCAGCTGCCCAGAAGCGTATCCCGTTGCTGCCACAGGCAGTCGGGAGCAATGCTCAAGCCTCCCGTTTCAAGGACAAAGAGGCAGTGCTCAGCTTGCAGTCAGTACTTCAGAGCTGCGGGTCAGAGGAGGGAAAGAGCAAAATAAAGGGAAAACTTGTATTTTACTTAGCCAGTATGTGCTATGAAGATGCTGAAAATTATGACTAGATATTAAGTGAAGGTCACGAGACTTATCTAAGACTACCGGGGGAGAAAAACAGATGGGGAAGGGGGAGGGAGAGGGAGAGAACACGAGCACTGCAGCAAAGAAGCTACGCTCAGCCAATATATTGCCAGCACTTACCATAAAAATAGAAAGATCCAAAGAGAATCAGATTAAGGATCCTATTTTATCTCTCTTCAGCAGAAAGATTCCCACATGAAGCTCTGAACACAGCTGTCCAGGGGAAAAGCAAGGTAATGTGCTGATACACGGAAAGCACTGACACACAAACGATAAGTCCTTTCACAGCCTCCGAAAACCTGCGAGCAGTTTGTGCCGGAAAACCAAAGGCAAGAAGTCTGAAGGCGACTCCTACATAACACTGCAGCTAAAGCAGGCTGCTGGGTTTCCAGTCACTCACACCGCTCTGTTTTCATCCTCATCTTCTCACCATCACTTACATCCTAGAGGTGGGCTTGGGGGTGGGGATAAGAGATTTCTCCTCCGAATGGAAAGGATCACAGAAGCGGCATCAGCATTTGTAATCAGTCGCTGGGAGCACCCAATCAGAGGACCTGAGGGGTGGCAGCGTGACACTTGTCCGAGGCAGGGCAGCCCGACGCCACAGCCGCCGGCACGGTCCTGCCTCGCCCGGCATCACCGAGCGGCTTCGGGGCCAGAAATCCCCAGCCCCGCGGGGATTTCTGCAGCCACGGGCAAACACAGTGCCTTCGGGCTCTGTGCCTGCTCCTCCGAGCAGCAGCGCTCAGAAAGGCACAGCTCCCCTGGCTGCTGTTCTGACAGGCTGCTTGCCACCTCTCTGCAGTCCTACAGAGGCAAGAAAAGTTTGGAGGTTTGGATATCAGCGTCACTCACCTTGTAATTTTATCACCCGGTACCTTCCCTATTTAAAACATATAATAATCTATATATAATGTTGCTTCCTCTTCAAAGGTATCTTTTTGAAGAAAAAAGAAGTCTGTATGAAATTTTACAGCACTGTCCCATTGTTGTGAATGGCCTTGTTAGAGCCAGTGCTGGTTTTGACATGACATCAAATCCACAGAAAATACATGAACAAAGTTCCCCTCCCTGCACCTGCCAAGATGACAACTGGATTAAACATAGTACTGCTTTCCACCACATTATTTGACACCCAAAAAAGATTAAAAAACAACCCCAGACCTCTACTTAATTTTCAATAACTATATCCATGATCTAGGAAGAAATATTCCAATGGTATTTAAAACCATTGAACCAAGTCACACAGTAAAGTGATGCAGTCAGATTTAAAGTTGCCAAGCAGTGTAATTTACAAGGGATGTTCCTGATTCTAAGATGGAAGTGATTGCATTTGACTATGGGAAGAAATTATTCTGATCCTGCTCACAATGCAGTCCATAGCAGAGGAAACATAAATACAACATGGAAATTCGTGTTTACTTAAAGTTGACACACTGCCAGTAGAAAAACTTAGATGCTTACCTTTTCAAAACATTTTTAGAACAGTCAGGCCTGAATTTTTGCTGTATCACAATGTAATCATTAATACCATACATCTGCTATTCACATTTCAAAAGATGAAAAGGCTATGTAGTGTAAGGGGGAGCATGGGGAAAACAGACATCAAAGCACTCCCAGCAGTGGCACCCAAATCACTTGATCAGTACCAAGTACTTGTACATCACACCAGGTAACAATATAAACCTATCAGGGAAAAAGGAGGCCTAACAACAACATTTGAAAAAAATAGTAAATCACGGCTTCTACGTCTTGAAGCACAGACTAAAAATCTAAAAGCCAATTTAACACAACTACTCTGTTCCAAAGTGTTTCAAAGTGTAAACAGTGCAAGAACATATAAATTCCAGTAGCAACAACAGCAGAACACTAGGCTGTCATCCCATATTGGTCAGAAGAGATTACCTTTCTATATGTTTTTTTTTTCCTCTTTTGTTTTGGAATGGTTTTAGGTTTTTTTAATATTTTTTCCCTTCCGATAATAGAACATTGGAAAGCCCATTACTTTCTTACATTTTATTTAGGTTTTAATTAGCAGATTTCATACTGTCAACAGGACATGCATGATATTTATTCCTCCCTTTTCATAAACATAATTAGCCCAAAAAACATGAGATCTGCACAAGAGGGAAGGTGAAGGCAGATCAAAAGAGCAAATGACAAAGGAGGGCAATTACCATTTCCAACTAATGCACTAAGATATATACAGATAATAATACATATATAGGTAACCAAAATTAAAAATATAGCCAATATAGGAGTGAACATGAGAAGGTAGCAGCAGAAGAAAACACATTTAAACTCTGCAGTAAGCTTTCAAAACAGACTGCAATGCTAACAGAAAGATTACTGCTTGACAACTGTGAGTGATCCCAAGCCCAGATCCTGTGCCTGTTATTGAGGAGGGTGATGAGAGCAACAACTTTCTGCTAACTTTATCTTGCCTGAAAATGACGTAGGAAAATCAGCTCTTGGTACTGCTCGACTTGAACATCCTTCAACTTTCTGATTTTTCTATTTTTGTTAAGAATTAAATTGAAGTGCTTTCAGTTATCAGCTTTTTAACCTCTATATTGATCTATTGAGAATTGGCAAAAATCCCTGCTTAGATGTCATATTGATAAATGTAGATGTTTTCTGATCTTTTCCTTTGTCACATGGCTCCTTTGCAATTTTGAGGACCTTTTTCTAGCTCAATTAGGAAATTAAACAATTATTTTAAAGTACTATAAAAGAAGTTATCTTTCTACTTATTCTAAAATAATTGGTGGTTTCTGATTAGAAACTACTGAGTGAGTGTTGAAGTATTTCAGGTTATGATATCAGTTTTCCCTTTAAATACAGATGAGAAATATTTACTGAATATTTCCGCTTTTAACATTGTCATGGAAAATTCTGCTTTTCTGCATCAGAGCTCTAAGAGACCAACTTGTTTTGAGTAAAAAAATCAATTCCTAACATACTGTTACTTCCAGTTATAAGAGAAACCTTATTTATTTTCTAATGAATTAAACATGTGTTAATATTCATGGCTGTTAATACAGCAATTTTTTTCTATTTTATCCATTTTATCTTACAGCTATGAAATTAATATAATTTTATTGTTAAAACTTCATTCTTCAAAATGTCATTTCCTTGGAAAACATAAAAGGTTCTTAAATTACTTCCAGATAAATAAAAAACATAATTATAAAAAAGTTACTTCATTTTTCAAATCTCTTAGCCATGAAACAGGAATTACCAATGTCAATCCAAGTAGAAATTTTATCAATCTCCATCAAGAAAAGTGGGTGGGCCACAAGGTTTTGCTCATGTTGCTGCTGCAGCATTTAAAATTGCATAAGGGAAGTTCTGAACAACACATGCATATGGAAAGGAAGCTAAAAAGTATTATGGATTTCAAGAAAAAGATGTTTGTTCAGCAAAATCAAAATGACCATTTATAAAAAATAAATCCATACAGCCATTTCTGAAGAACTAAAAATATCAAGATAGAGGAAAAGAGAATAAGTCATCATCTAGAGAGACTTCCATTTCTGCAGTGTAAGTTTAAATCTAATGCAGGTGGGCAGCAGTACAGAGCTGACAAGACTGCGTGGAGAGAAACGGCTGCTGCTCACTGAGGCATCTTTCATTCTGGTAAGAGAGTTCTGAAGACCTTTACTGCAACAGTTAAAAAAAACCAAACAACCAACAAGCTTTTCAATGATAAAGCCAAACCCCCTGGCAGGAGAGCTGTTCATAAGAAACCCCCAAAACCTAAAAAAATCTCCCCCAAACCTATGTCTCAGACATATTTTGGCTGAAAAATCAGTAATGGCCATGTCTACATTCCAGAGACTTATGAAAAAGAAATTTATCTAGGGAATAGCAGAAAGATGCTGTTTAGGGATTGTTTCACTTATGGAGAACTTTCCTGGATGTTTTATATGAGATAAATGGTATCATTTGTCAAAAAATAAACCAAAAAAAACCCCCCAAAAAAACCAAACCAACAAAAAATCCACATCAAAACACCTTAAAATTCTACAATTTAGGTACAAAGAGACAGTGAGAATGTTCTCATGTTCTCCCCACCTTCTCTCCTCCTTCCTAAAGGAGCAGTAAAATCAATGCCATAGAGAGGTAGCTGAGGGACACAACTGATACCAAGAACAACATTACTAGTGCCAATATCTACAATATCATTTGTCTCTAGCTCAGGACCTCATAGTAAGACTTTCCATAAAAAAAGTAAGAAAAATATAGACAGGTAGTATTTCTTAAAGTATAAAGAACAGGTTTTGTTAAAGCAACTTCAAGAGGGCTCTAACAAATCAATTGCTATCTGAAGCCTGAGCTTGTAGGTATAAGCTGTAAACATACATAGACCAACAAATGGAAGTTTTGGTTTAAAGTTCTTCTTCAAAAAAGGGAAAAATATTAAATATTCAATTATTAAATATTTTAAAACTTTTAAAAAATCAGTTATGCTACCTCGACATAACTCCATATTAACAATGTTTTGTATCATGCACACGAACAAGAAACAAGTGTCATAACATCTGAAGCAGTTAAAGTACTCTTAACAGATTGTAATTTGATGGTACAGAATAGTCCATTCATTTCTAGCTATTTCCTTAACTAAGTAAATTAAACTCATAACAGCAAAACAAGTTTCAGGATAGCCCAAAGAAAACTACCTTTGTGAAAGTTTTTAAGCACTGAATTACCAGCAGTAGAAGATAGTAAGAAAAAAAGTTGGTGAAGATTTAAAATAAAACATAATAATTAAAAATGCATGATCTCTGTGAAGAGACAAAGTGTTTTATTAACTTCTGATTTGAGGTTTGCCATTCCTTTATTAAACAGTAGGAATTAATCTCTTTTGAAACAATAAAAATCTGAACTGATCTAAGTAGTTCCTGATATAGGAACTGGACAAGATTATTTCAAGATGCCTTCTAACCTAAATAACTCTACAACTCCAAAACTCCCCACCAAACTTCAAGAACAATCAGCCAAGAAAATCTCTCAAATAGAAACAAACAGCAGCAAAACTGTTGGTGATAAACACTAAATAATAATAATATCCACTGGTGAATATACACACACATATGCACTTCATAATCAAAGAGCCTGAATTCCTTTAACAGATGTTTCAGGCAGAGTCAAGAAAATAAGAGATTTTTATACTGGGTTCTTTCTCCCAGCAAGGACCTATATAAAGGATCTCACACTGAGAAGTTTCAAAAGTTGTCTGATCAGACTCTGAAAGTGACTCCATGTGATGCTGACCTTTTAAATACCACCACACCAACTAAGGTTGGGGTGAGTTCCCCATATCTTAGTCTCCTTTATTGTAGTATAAAGGAGTTTTTCTTCTATAGAAATATTTTAAGTGCATCCTAGAAATAGTAATGGGATTATTAAGTGTTCTTTCAGAAAGTGATTTTTTAAATTAACTTACTATTTAATTAGCAGGTTCAGTATTTCAGCTCATTCAGAAGCACAGACCATTTTCAGTCATTCAATCCTTAAAATTTTGGGTATGAAACAAAAATAAAATAACCACAAAATTGATTATTTATTTGAGCTTTCCAGGTTTCCATGGATTTTTAATGTAAGAAAAAGAAATTCTAGAAATGTAACCATTAATAATCATGTTGGATCTCTACAATACCAAAAGCAAGAGGAAATGAAAATAAAAATCCATAAGTAGTGAATATAACTGAAACTGCACTTATAAATGCATCTCTTCAGGACACATTCATAAATACTGCAGGCCACTGACAACAGCAATTCAAAACAACCTTTTAATAACAGCTTGTATCTCCCTGTAAAATGCCTTATAAAAGAATCTCAAAAGAACTGGGCTCTCACCAAGAAATAAATCTCACCACATGGCACTTAGGACCTAATGCAATGGACAAAATGCAATAAAATTAGTATCTATTTGTGAAAAATTCAGTATTTTGTGTGTATTTACTGATTACTGTCCCTGTATCCTATGGTGATACATAAAACCTGTGAACTAAAATACACAATATTTTTAGACCACTGTTGATTCTAGCATAGAAAGAGCCTAAAAGTGTCAACACACTGTTTCCTTCAGATTGGCAGGTAAACCAAAGAGTACTTATAGTGAGGACAAGAAGACAAAGGTTTTCTGCAATATTTTTACAGATTCTTCTGGCTTAGTTAAGTGATGAATCTTTATGGGACAGTGTAAGCTATTTTGACTGAAGCAGACAGAAATGCTTTATTTAGCTCTTGCCTTATGAAACCATTGTATTAATTTGCTCCCTTCCCTGTTAATTTAGATGCATTTCTTTTTTTTTTTAATGTGAAAAACACCTGAAAAAAATTGAATTTCAAAACTGTTTTTTAAATTTTCAAAGTATATTTTTGCAAGAGAGACTAGTAGTCTCTCTGTAGTATAACACTGTGCTCTGTCATCCAACTTCAACACATATAATGGAAGCTCAGTGGGAAATGAGTAACCTCAGGACACCTAGAAGCCAAAGGTGCAGTACAATAGCTCCTACACATAACCACAGATCTGCTGCTTAGACACATAGGACTAGTCTAGTGAGTTTTGGGAGAGCTGTCATGTGCCGAAATTTTAATCTAGGGGGGAAAAAGTACCCAAAGTACCAAAAGATTGGGAAATATCAGTGTTTCCCAAATGGAATACCCCAGTCTGAAAGCATGAGAAGCAAAAAGGCACTGACATTGCAACAGTTCTGCTTGAATAAGACTGCTCACTAGATTTGATCTGTATTCACTGTTTTAGTTCCCATTTCTCCTCTGCATACACATACACATCCAAATCCCTTCTAGAGGAGAACTTATAACTTACTATTTTCTTATTATTTTCATTGTAACTGATGCTATATTTAATTTAAAATATTTCACCCACTCTAGAGTGCTTTCTCCTTTGTAGTGAAGAAAAGGAAGAAGTGCTTGCTGGCAAAATGGAAGACACCTACACATTGATGTGCCAGCCCTGGAAGACAGAAAAAGCACCAAGTCCTTCACAGTTCAACAGAAAGATTCATGAGGAAAATCCATGTGTAACGCAACAAAGCTGCTCCTGTAAGAGCCTACAAAGAATTCATATTGATATCTGGAACTAATGTTGCTTTAGGTCTTAAGCAAGAGTTGCCTGAGAACCCCATAAATTCTTTGCAAGGAAAGAAGATTCAAGGGACTTGAATATCCCTGGTGGAAAAAGCTGTTATGTCACTTAGTTTCATGTCATTGCAGCAGTTATCAAATCTCTAAGACTGGATGGAAAGATTGCTGACTTAGGTGCTGATTACTCTGCTGTTAAAGCATCATGCAAGCAGCAGTGTCCAGCTGGCACTAATGATACATCACAACACTCCATCTGCAGCTCCCCATGCACACTGTGGGGAGAATGTCCTGTGCAAAGTAGAAGAGGTAATTAGGCAAGAGAGGCTGGAGATACAAACCAAACAAGCACTACTTGCTTATTGTGGTACACTCCCCAGTACCAAAGAATAATAAATGACCAGCGCACACATGGAAGTATTAACTTCCCTTTATTATGTTTTTTCAACTCAAATATTACTATCATCTGAAGTAAAACACTATTTGAAGACATTTCTGAAGGCAGGAGTAGGTTTTGTGTGCAGCCCTGCTCTGGGTCACTTTTCCTGTCGTCACCTGAGAAAGGTTCTTTCAAATTCTCCATATTGACTTTTTGATATGCTCCACGCTTCCTAGAGACACAGATTCAGAGCAGCAATTTTCAAATGTTGCTTTGTTTCCCCCTCATTTTTATATAGAAGAGCTGGGATTTGAGTGCTATTGTGGCCCTGAAGGAAGCAATGGTTTGGTTTTTCAGAATAATCGCCATTTCCACACTAAACAAAGACCATCAGGAAGAAAGTGACTTAAGAAAATATGATCACCACAAGTAGCTCTAAAGCAAGAGGTAATGACAAGCCAGAAAATAGATCATTTTTCACCTATGCATATGGAACACCATATGAGACTGATCAATTGGCTAAAATAATCTATGACATGCAGAAAATAAGGCAAACAAATCATTAATATCAACTTTTGCTATAAAACTCTTTTTCTCTCTCCTTTCACCTTCCTTCCTCACATTTCTGTCACTTTGTTGCCTGGGGCTCAGAAAGGAAGATTTTGTTAAATTTCCATAATGCAGCAGAGCTATTAGTCTCATAGCCATAAACTCAGAAAAAAAAATTGTTAAGTTTACAGGGAGGAAAACTCTGTGTACAGTTAAATTCAGAAAAACAACTTACATTTAAGATTTCATATGTCCCCAGGACAATGTAGGGGTCAGGCTGTCTTGATTGCTGCCACTATAGAGTGGACTACAAGAAAGTGAGATGCATTTTACTCCCCTGTATCTTCCAACTTACCCTTGGTTTCCCTTCGGAGAGCTGGATCTGCTGATAAATTCCTGACTAGATGAAACACCTCAGTTTTCTTGTCCCAGCAGGGATCTGACCAAAGCAATGACAGAACAACCTGCCACCATCAAGTCAGATTGGTGAGGAAGGTGACTGGGAGACCGCCACCATGGGCACCACAGGCAGAGCCCAGTGTCCATGTTCTGCTCTTTGGCTGAGCTGAGCTTTCTGCCCCTTGCCTGCACCAAACAGTGTGGTTCTGTCTGGGCAGGTGGGGGAGTGAGCTGAAGGAGACTGTCAGGGGTCAGCCTGCACCTCTCCTGACAGCAGTGCCAGGCTCAGGTCGCCTCAAAAAACACTGCTGCTCCTTCTCCTGCACAGTCCCTCCTGCCATGCCTACCCCCATGGCTGCTCTGCTGAGGCAGCAGCACATTTCCGAGGGGAAAGGGGCTACAAACCACTAACCCCACTGATGAGATCCCAATGGCTGTGCCAGAACAGCACAAGTGAATCCTCAGTGCAAAAATCAAATCCTCTCAACAGACCAGCATGGAAGCAAAGCAATTACAGCTTCCACACCATCCTCTTGAAACACGACACGAGGCACCCAAGAAAGGATTGAGCTGGTTTTCCACAACCCCTGCTTGTGAGGACACACTAATGTCTTCCAGACAGGAAGATTTCTCCCTGTAACTTGGCCTCTCATGATACCAGTCCTTAAACTGTCCTTGGAGCTTGGCAGAAGGTGTCCTTTTTACCTCCCAAGTGGCTGCCTATACATACTGACTGTAATTGGAAGAGTAACGTACATTAAGTTTGCCAGCTTCATTGGGATTCATTTTTAATAACCAGATTGAAAAGGTGAAAGCAGTACAATTTTATTCTATCAGAGCCAAAAACTTGTTTCTGATGACAAAGTTGCAGAGGAGAACAAAAGAAGTGAAACCTATTTTATGAGATGACATAACCTTTCCTGAGCTATCACTTGAAACTCCTGAAGCACCTTTTTTGCTGTAGGGGGAAAGAAAAGCTCATTCCCCCAGAGCTGAGCCCTGTGGGTGTTCCAGGGGCTGCTGCATCAAACCACTTTCCTCCTGCCCAAGTAGAGCCTCCCAGCTCCCATATCCACATTTAGTGGCACCTTCCTGGCCTTCTGTTGTTGTTTTCATCTGCTTTTTAACAAGCAGCAAAGCCACTCCTGGCTTCTTTTTTTCTCAACAAGTAGAGCTGCCATTTCCCAAGTTTTATCCCCAGACTCTAGAATATCAAAGTGCAGGAGTGAGGTCCCTCTTGGCCCGCCAGGCCTTCTGATCACAGAGTGCCATCATGCTCTCTAATACATTTCTCCAAGCTTAGGTAACTTTTGAGGTATTTTCAGTCCCCTCAGGACATCTCACTTTTTGATAAATAACAAACCATCTGGAATATTTGTTGCATGCTTACCTTACAAATCTTTCAATTTTCAGTTTGCTTTCAGCCCTCCACTGGGATAAACCACATTGAAGAAAAAAAACATAGGAGACATCTGGCCTGTAAGGGAAGCCTCCCAGGTGTCCCTTTGACTCCCAGTTCAGAGAAATCTATATTTGTAGTACAGACTAACTTCTTCAGCACACATACCTTCACACACAGTGGAGTCAACCATAGAGTTTCTCAGCTGAAAATTGTTATAAAGTAAAATGAAGAGGGAAAAACCTCCTGAAGCTTCAAAGTGGATGTCAATCATTAGAAGACTAAGATTTTTGGATACATGTGTTTCTGCAGAATTTCTGCAGAATGACATTCTGTTTCTGAAGAATGTCAATGTTTCACAAGAATAAATGGATGAGACTGTTAAGTCCAACACCTTGGCAAAAAGTTGTGGAATTAGTAAAAGGACTTTGTTTCTATTTCAGTGCAGTCTAAATTCTTTCATTGCTTCAGCTGCCAAAGCAGTTTTTATAAAGAAAACCTCCCAGAAGACTCCAACTGGCAAGTTTCCTTACAACTAGCAAAGGAGCACTCTGAGGTCATCTGCACAGACAACCAAATCCTGTTGCTGGAGTAG
This sequence comes from Passer domesticus, assembly GCF_036417665.1. NCBI lineage: Eukaryota > Metazoa > Chordata > Aves > Passeriformes > Passeridae > Passer > Passer domesticus. The sequence goes on along the minus strand of NC_087478.1, from coordinate 45,117,107 downwards.
CATCAACCACCCTGAGCACTTGAGACTCAACTGATCAAAACATTTGAATGTCAAACCTAAAGCTCGTGAAAGTACCACTAAAGTAAAAATATTGCTTGTATGCTAAAAAATACACATTAGCTAAAATATTCTGCTAGGTCATCCATCATCGTCCCAGCAGTGTTTATGATTAATTAGCTTATTCCTCTTGGAAAATGAAAGGCCTTTACAGAGGACTGACTGGAAGGTCTAGACCTTTAAAATATGCCTATGCTTTAATTCAGTTACAAAAGTAATACCAACTATTTAAATAACTTAAAGTAATGTAAATGTGAATAATCAGATATTGGTATTTTCAGACTGGTTTACTAGCACATTTACACTGATTAACTATTTACTTTTTCCAGAAGTACTCTGCATAAAGATATATTAATACAGAAAATTAGCCCAGCTTATTAAATTAATATATTTGTCACCACCACAGAAAATCCTAGATTTATTAAGCAAGAGCTTTTTTACCTTGTATCAGCAAGGAACAGATTGAAAGAAATGTATTAATTTAACACAAAAATAAGTGTCTCATTTGCAACAAAACAAATACTTTTGAAAAGCAAACCAGTGTGTACAGAGCTGGAAGGACTTTTTCATTTTTGAAAGACAGCCATACATAGGATCTGCAGTGTCAAATATTCATTTGTCATATAAATGTTGAAACAAGAATAATTATATTTTTAAATGAAATACCAAAATATCAAAACTGCAACTAATCATGTTTGCAAACAATTTCTAGACATTGACATGCTTGAAGTGTTATGCATTGTTAAGTTTCTTCAAAATCTAAATCAATGTAAAGCGATACTAAGAAAAAATACTTCTATTAAGCCCTTCAAGTCTATGACAAGTCTCCTCAGTTGCCAAAGAAAATTTTTAACAGTATTCCTGAAAGAAAAATTGTGGCACTTTTTCTCGGAGCCAAACTCTCCTCTGTATATGCTCTATTTTGAAGAATTAGGAAACAAGGCTCTATAGTCTTCCACTAAAAAGAGGTTCTATCAATAAAAGTAAAAATGTGTCTGATTACTCTTGAGATAGAGGTCACAGGGGCAAGTCATTCTACAGAACCTCAACAGACCCTGTCATCTTCAAAAGAGTAACAGTAACATGGCAAAATCTTGGAGTACTTTCCACAGCTAAAGAAGGAAGATGAGACTTTGAAAGTCCACAAGATATAGTGAATGTAGATGCAGTTCTGATCAGCAATATTATCAAGTGACCAGGAAATAATACACTAAAAACCATTATATTAAATTAAAAGTAGTAAAGCATAGTAGTAAAACTATAATATAAATAGTTAAGGTATAAGTTAAATACTCTTTGGCATTAAAGAAATAATAGTTGATAATAAAAATTCCTTATTTAAAGAAAAATATATTTATCAGTCACATTTATGTGCATGAAAATTTAGATTTAATTTTTTTCACAGTTGGTTTTACTATTGCTTTAGTGTTCAGTTGAGTTGCTCAAAATAAGAATGAACAGTGTGTTCATGATGCAGGAACATTATCACTTGCTTGTGAGTCTTAGGACAATATAATGACTGCATCTGAAAAGATGCACTGAAACTACCTCAGTCCTGGATCAATTTTCCTATATACCTAAGTCCATTAAACGAGAATTTCCCACTCCCATGAAGACAACCTTAAATGATGTTATTGTGAAGTGTCAGAAGCTGTTTCACTGAAGCCTACATCAGTCAATCCCCAGATTTTTGTGTAAAACCATTTTTATTCAGTCATTACAGGTTGTTCTGGTTCAGCTTGCAAATATTCACTACCTGATTCATATACCTGAGCTCAAATGAAAAATGCCAATAATATTTTTAATAGAAGCTTTTAGCATAGCACAAAATTCAGGGTTGCTAAGTTATACAAGATAGTGATTCTGGACTAAGCCCACAGTGTGCATGAATAACTTCACTGAGACCATGGGCTTGTGCCGGATGGCTGGATGTTTAGGAATGCAGAGGCATTATTTCTGCAAATGTCCAGTTTTAGGCACTGTCTTATTCACAGAATTTTGGACATATTCTTTGGAGCATTTGGCCTTTAAGCTTGATGCATGTCCAAAGAGTTATTAAGTCTTGAATTCCTTTGCCATCATTTCCATTTGCATGTTCTAGCCTTACATAAAATCCTTGTTTCAGCAAAATGGATTCTTATTTTGCTGAAATAAGAATTTTTCTGTACTTTAAAAGCAAGTATCTTATTTTGCAGCTTCTTTCTTTCTATCTTTTAAAAAATAAACTATGGAGCAGAAGAGGATGTGAAAGAATTTTTAAAAAATGTAGATTTTTGTTGTAATCAGAACTCAGTACAAAGTATTACCAGATATACAACCTCTTCATCAAAAGCCTGGTTTCCACGGTGACCAGCACATCATCTGCTGGTTTGTTTTAGTTTTTAAAAAAACTTGCTTTTTAATGTCACCCATCCCCAAAATTAGGATAGAAAATAAGCTTAGAGAAATGTGATTTTTTCTTCCCTACAGTATCTAAACCAAACTGAGGACTTAGATGCCCACACAGTACCAGCATAATGCATCATTCTTTTTATCTAAAGCTCACTCATCCAACACAGTTACTAGTAGCTACTCTACTCTGACAAAAATGTTCATCAAGGAATTTTTTTAAGACATGTGGATGACAGTGACAAGCAGATGAACCACTGCTCAAGCTTAACACCTTTAAACTGTGTAGGAAAATAACCTAAAATTTGATGTGACGGATCAGGCTGGAAGCCTCCAGTCTACTGGCTGAAGCATTGCGTTCCCTGTAGTAGCCAGAGGTCATAATTTCTTTTTATGAATTATAAATTTATAATTAAAAGTGATCACTTTATATATAGAAGTGATCATCTTTATAATTACAAGTGATCATTTCTTCCCTCACCCTATGAACTGAACTACTGCATCCCCTTAGCCATGAGAGAAACCCCGTTCCAACTAGACATAAAACCAAGCTGAGGTCATGATTTTCTATATATACCAAAATAGCTGATTTTTACTTTTGCTATTTGCACTTGGCTTATACAGTCAGTTCTCCACTTGCTACTTGTGGTATTCCACATAAAGAAAGATTAAAAGGCTTGTGCCTCATCTCTCTGCCTGGGAGGAAACACCTATCACTGGACCAGTCAGGTGCCTTTCTTGTCTCTGCAGTTCCTTTCTTGTCCCTAGTCACTATGTATTTATTAGTAATCAAAATTTATATAGTATAGACACTCTCTATTTCTCACTGCAAATTTCATCTTCTATTCAACTGCCCAGCACATTCAACGTTTAATTCAATCCCACATCCTATTTTTAACAATGACTCATTTAATTTCATCCTCACCCTCTTGCAGTCTCAGTTCAAGACTATTATATAACTCAAACCAGTAAAATATACAGCTACAATTTTTTACTGTTACAGCTTCAATGCTTATAATTTCTGCCAAAGATCCCTTTTATTTTAATGCAACATTGGATGTTTACTAATACAGGTTCTCAGCAACCAGCTGTACTGATAACAAGAGATAATACTTTGTTTAACCTGCTAACTTGAAGATCACCTAGAGACATCTAATTTCCGGTTTGACTTGAAAAACACTACCCTTGTGATCATGCATAACAGTTGAATAATGGCTCCACCTTTCTGTTTCTTTCTCCCTCGCCTACTATACACAGAATGGCATAACATAATATCTGCCTAAGGAAAAAAAATAATAATAGTAAAAGCCTGTTTTCAGCAAGCTTGAGGTACAGCATGTTCTTATCTTTATGCATAGACCTGCATGAACACTCTCCTTTCTCCCACAAAATTAATCTCCAATAATTTATTTTCACTCTTCAATATTTTCATCTTGAAAGCTGAAATGCTTCAAGGATATGAATGACAGTGTTTTTGGCAAGGGAGAAAGAGGCACCCAGGGGAAGCACTTAGAAGAATAAGAAAGAAGTATGTAGGTATTTCTGCATGAGGTGTGTTTGTAGGTTTTAGTCCTGATGTGGAAAAGATTACTGGGCTTGAGAACTTGTCATTTGAAAAGCAGCAATTATTTCTGTAACCCCAGAGTGATGTCTGACATGAACTTCATTTTTTTTCTATGCAGACAACAGATAGTCAAGTACCCATTTCAGATTACTGCAGCTTTATTTCCAAGACAGAAGGGAAAAATTATGTGGGAAACAATGGACAAAAGGAAGAGCAGACAGAGAAGGGAGAAAGCAGTTATATATTTGAATAGCAATTTTGTTTATCATAGGTTCAATTACCTTATGCTGCAGTGCAAGTGAGTCTTTCCATTGATTTCAACAGAGTTTAAACAAAGTCCTGGCTTGCAAGATAAAACTCAGGATTAAGGGGCCTCCAGTAGCCTGGTAATTGGGATTCAACTGGAAGCACATCAGTAGATTTAGGAATTCTGTCCAAGAGGTTTTTTTTGCCCTTTACAGTGAGTGCTATCTGGTCTTCTCAACCAAAAGACATGGCTTAAACATAAATGCCATGGCAGAACTGAAAGCAATCAGACACAAGCACTAAGGAACAAATATCCTACTGGACACCAGATCAACATCTGCCAAATATGCCCTCTGCTCATCTGTTACAGGAACAGGCTCCCAGCTAGAAGCTGGCCAAGGACCAGCTCTCTGGAGTGAGGCGATCCACCCTCCCCTTGCCCACCTCCATGGGCATCCTCCATCCTGACCGAATGAGAGGTACAGGCACACAGTGGCTTGCTGTGCTTGTTGTCTCAGTTTGAACCTTTCAGTTTCCTAAAGTCACAAGGAAGCAAAGCACCTCGCCTGTGATCCAGGCATGGGAAACTACAGGCAGCGTGAGAGGAAAAACTAGACACATGGAGCTCCCTCCAGCCATCACCTCCTTAGAGCTGAGCAGAAGCAGGCTGGGGGAAAGCAGAGATGCATAGCTGGGAGCTCCTTTTTCCTGGAAATACTATAAATGAGGAATGCAAAATAGGTAGAAAATGGGGAACAAATTCACAGTACGTACACAGAACAAGTAGGTGGGCAGGATGGAGAAGAAAAATAGGAAGAGATTTTCAGATGTATACAATTAGGGGAATAAATGAAGAGGAAGAAAGGTAAAAACAAATGTTAAAAATGAGCAAAAAGAGGGAAACACAGTGGCTGAAAGGGTAGAGAGGATGGCATTTTTCAAATTAGTAACTCCAGTTTTTTTTCTTGATTACTCTTCTTTCAATGAGGGGAGTAATGGGATACAAAGCTTGGTTACCTTAAACTGAGTTTTAAAGACAGAGAGGAAAAAGAAATAAGGGCTTTACTGGAGCTATTTTACATAGTTTATTCCATTTCAGTTGTACAGCTCGTGCTCTCTGGCTCAGTCTTGTACTGCAGTGGTACACGTGAACACTTCCCACTCGACATGTGAAACTCTTGACACGTCCTTTCTCTTTTAAAGGATCAAGGCTTCATTATCCACAGAAAAATGTAACAGCTCATTAAAAAATATTGGAAAAAATAAAGAAAACACATTAGATATTTGAGGGGTTTTTTTGGTTCATGCTCTTTGATGTGACTATTAAAAGTGGATTTACTATAAAGTTAGGGTTTTTTCATAGTTTTCCTGCTCAAGGATATATCAGTTACTTACATACAGAACACTTCAAGGTTTAACTGTGTAATATTCTCTAATGAGAAACAAAATAAAAAGCATTCTATTGTCAGACCCTTAATTTCTCTGGAAGTAAATTTGGAAAAGTCCTATTTGGATTCTGTAAAGGTAACAAGCAGATTCTAAATAATAATTTTATGCTTATCTCTTACTAGTGTTTTGGTTATAAAATATGCAAGATAAGTACATTGTTCACAGGGAAAAGCATGTCATTGACAAGAGAATGAAACAGATTGCTGTTCACAAACCTTTCTTTAATTTAAAGAACTAATTAAACATTTCCTTCTTGCACTAAGCCTTGAAGATCCTCTAGCACTAGAAGGGTGAAATTGGAAGAGTGGTATGAAGACATATCCTTAGGTAAAAAAACAGTTCTTCAATTACTGATTCAAACTCCATCCTAACCCTTTTCTTCATTAATTGATTAGTTTACAAAAGCAAAATATTGCCCAGAGAAAAAGAGTCTCCATGAAATCTGATATTCAAAATAATTCTTATTGCTCAAATGGTTCTCAATAGACAGTGCAGAAATATAATCAAGAAAAAAAAAATGAGGCAATAAAAAAGAATTGAATGTTATCAATCTAAGTCTGTGTTAGCTAAGTGGGGATGTGAGGAGGAGATTTTGTATTACAGACCCTCCTGAGTCTAGGTTCGCACAAAGCACCAGCAGGAAGCAAACAGGGATAACATCAGATTCCTGCTTGAACTTGTGCAATGATGTGCCAACCTCAGATCAGTAAAAAGGGCAAATATCCACATTGTAGATAAATAGGAAGGCCAGGCCTTGCAACCAGTTTCAAAATTGGCACAAAGAGAACACAGGAGAGTAAATGCACTTCCAGCTTTAAAGATGCTCTCAGAAGTTTGAAGCACACTGGTACAACAAGAACAAGAGGCACGTGTTAGCACTGCCAGTTTTAAATGCCTCGAGCCAACAGCATGATCAGTGCTGGCTGGCATTTCCAAATACATTTTTATAGGAACTACCAGCTCATTGTATTTAGGCAGATTTTAGTTTTTCATTCATAAGTGGTAAGAATAATTAGAGAAGCAGATAAATCGATCTCCATGGCACAACTCTCAAATTAATTAAGCATCCACTTCACTGCTTTGCTGGATCAGAATCAGGAAGTTCAGCAGCTTCTAGACTTGATCCTACAATAAAGTCAGAAGGGTACAGAAGTTTCACAGGTTATATTTTCTTCCTTTTAAACATGAGTGTTTTAGAATGGTCTGTGCACTTAATGTCAGCCAGAATTTTGAGTAAACAGTATTGCACTTAGAATCACAAAAGCAATTCTACTGGTAGCCAGAGTTTTGAAACTGATTAAGTAAACACACTTAGATATTTGGAAGTATAGATTTAATGGCCCTCTCTGTCCCAAGAGTCAGCAAGGACATTATTCTTTGTAAAATCCTAATTTATCATATTTATTGACTGCAGTATGCATTTCAGCCATTTCAGGTATAAACTTAAACACATTTAGTCTCATTTTATTAAAAGGAAAAATGCTTTTTTTATATACTGCATTTCAGAAGCAAAAGATTACATAGCATTGGAAGAAAGGCATTTCATAGTGCTTAGCACTTCTGAAAGTGTATTCCCCTCATTTTTTATAAAAGTAGTGAATCATTTCCTTTCTTAACAGTGAAAGATTCTGCTGGTGGCTGAATGAAAGAATTGAGAATGATAAGCCTCCCCTCTTCATGGCCACAGTGATTAATGAACAGAGGCATGATGTTTTGCTGGCAGACAGGAGAGAAGGGTAGGGAAGGCAGGCTGTTCTCAGGCCAGTGAGACAAGCTGATGTAGTTGTCAACTGGACTTCATTGTTTGTCAGGTTCAGCTGACTACAGAGTTCCCAAGGAACATTTTTGCTAAGAGTGTTTTTCCTCTTTATAAATGCCACCAGGAGCTCTCTATTAGACAGCCATAAAATGCAGAAACCTGTCTCTCGCTCACTCCTTTCAAGATGCTGTACAGAGAATACCAAACCAATCTCCCAAAACAGTCCCTCCCTTGATGCAAGCAGAAAAGAAAAACAGGCAGAGAAGCACAAGCAGTCAGCAACACTGTGGGCACAGCAGACTTTGTCCTTGGCATTTAAAAGGCACCAAAATCAAGTGAGGATTTTAATCAGAGATAACAAAGATGTGTTTTCTCTCTACTTCTCAATTTCATTATTTCATCAATCACTCTGTAACTGAAAGCCGAGCAAAAATGGGTTTCAACCTCAGAAATAACCATCACCTTTTTAATTTCCTTCATTCCCTCTTTCCCTTCAATATACTAAGAACACATTAGAACTTTTAACCAAAAATCAATGCTTAACCACAAACTACAGCCTGACGTGATCCACTGACTTCATTACTTGTTTGCAGGTTAATACACACCAAACTCCATGGAAATTTTGACTGGTTACACCCAGGCCACTGCACGTTCTGCTAAATCTCTCACAATGCCTTCAGCCACAGTAAGGAGTGTCAGCACCATCTTGTGGCTTTCACTTTTGAACAGAATCTCCAGGAGCTGGTCACTTTATGACCCCTCCATATTAAGACTTGCAACTGGAACACAAACTGCAAGAGTTAAAATGAGGAGTTGCATCTCTAGGGTCACTTTGCAGTTTCCTCAGACTCTGAAGGCTGCTGATCAGGATAAATGGATGCATCAGATGCCTGTTCTTCAGACTCAGCTATTTCCCCAAACTTTACAAACATTAGATTATTAAATAAACAGAAACAAAAACCTCCTGCTTGGGGTTTCTTTCTTTGAATGGCTTTTGTTTTGCGAGTCTAAACACAATTTTTTTTTTACTCTTTTCTCTCTTGTTCTGGTAGTTTTTCCTCTGCTTAAGCTCCAGTATATCTCTACACTTTCTTTGAAAATAAGAAGTCAGTTTACATAAAAATCTTCTATCTCTCCCGCTGCAGAAAATACTTCACCTGAAACATCCCAGGCCTCCATTTGCTTTTTTCATAGCTGCAACTCACCTCCAATTAGTAGCTGAATTTATCTTCCTCTACTATTTCTGGCTGAGGACTCACATCTTATTGGAGAAAAAGAAAAAATCCTGCTACGCACAGTAACAAAACCTGCACCATTTTATTCCATAATTTTTCCCTTATTCTGCTCCAAAAAGCCATCCATTTCTTCCTACCTGACATTCAGAATATCCTTAGCAGTGATGATGCCTCCCACCTTAGACTCGTCAGCACATCTATCAATGCACTCCTCCTTTCCAGGCAAAAATCCTCCATAAAAAAAATTAACCTTGTTTCCAAACCAGTACTGGGAAAACTCCACTATTCATCTTGTTTAGGACTCCTCCTCCCAAGACTGTTGTCATGTCCCCCTCAATCATCTCCGTATTCACATTATAATTCTTCTAAATACCATTTTTCTTCAGGGAAACAAATTCCAGCAAGCCAATATTATTCCTTTTACAGAATCCAGTTAACATTGGATCTACTTCCTCTGCATCTAACTTATCAAATAGATATTACTGGAATCCTATACCATACTAGAAAGTAGGCAACCCCACAAATATCTACATACAGAAGTTTCTATATACAGGTTTTATCTGTTACTGAACGATTTAAAACTTAAAATCTGCACAAGACAAGGCAGCCGCAGAATCAAAGAATACATATAAGTATGCACTTACCTACAAATCAAGAAACACATATAAAAATAAATTTATTTTTGCTTATGTCAAATACAGCATTCACAGCAGGTGCAATGTCTTGCAGTGTAGTAATAAAAGGCAAAGGTTTCAGGCCATGATTGTGCATGCAAAATAAATTGAAAAGGTCACAAGAATTTATGTAAATAAAAGAGGGGACATGAGCTGCAGCCAGACTTCCAATATTTTGAGGAATAAACCTGAAACATTCTTTCAGGTTTACTTATGGTTGCAAAAGTTGTGTACTATGATCATAATATTATTTTTTCCCAAAGTGTGTGTGTCTGTCTAACTACAAGGCCCCAGTGCATCCCAAGGGTCCATCTTGAGTTCTCTGCATTTTTGCTGTCTCTGCTGTGAAGAACAAGCTCTCCTGAAATAGCTCTGTTCCGGACATTCACACACCAGGGACCAGGCCCAGACCAAGGAAAATAATGCAGCTGCCTACTTTACCTTTCAGTTGCTTTCCTGGGATTTAGCAGTCTAAATGCATTTTTGGGATTGTTCCACTGAAGTAAGGATGGAATAAGGTCCTGTAACAGTGAAGAAGGGCAAATAAAGTAGTTCAGGTAATTACAGCCCAGTCAGCCAAACATCAATATTTGAAAAGAGATAGTGACAAATTAGTAAGTAAGCAATAAATCAAGCTGTCTTTAACCACCTTGAAGAAAACAAGATGATAACAAAGAGTTGACGTATTTGTCAGGAACAATTCATGGCAAATCAATACAATTGCTTTCCAAACAGCTGATCTAGCATACAAGGGGACAGGTCCCTGTAATGAGTAAACGAGAGAAATACAGTCTAGATGAAGGTACACTAATTTCAGGTCAGAAGCAGTTGAATGAAATGACTCAGATTATTATTGGAAAAATGGGAATACATTTCAAAAAGGCACAGATTTCTTGTTACATCCAGTATTTTAATGAATTATGGTATTTTGTATTTCTTTAAAATTTGCAGCTGATGCAAATTTGATAGGTATTGTTCAGCTCCTGACTCATTTCTACCCAGTGTAAATCTATTCATCTCAATCCAGCTGGTGTCATCTAGCAAATCTTCTGGATATTCTGGAATATAGTGTTCAATGTAATTAAGCATTGAATAATGATCATAAGAAGAGACAAAGTTAATCAACAGGAACTCTTCATTACTCAGCTAAAAACCAATATGCAGTTATGAAATATTTATCACAATGACCTTCCTCTCTGGTACTCCCTTACAAAGTTTTCAGGTTAGAAAATGAGCAAAGAATAACTCATGTTTTGTCTCATTCTAAACAGAAGCATGGCTTTTATTGACCAGAGCAATCCTCTCAAAACCCCATTATTCTAATACTAGAAATTTAAAACGTCCCTTCTACAGTCCATTAAATTGATTAATTCTGGTGCCTATTATACTCCTATATCCAAGGACAAAATTTGACACTACTCTGTAAATTATCTAGCATTGCAAAATGCTGCAAAGCAACAAAAGCACTAAATTGAGACTAATGTTTCAAGTAGGATGCAAAGCACCCACTAAAACCAGCTGCAGATTTATCTCTTTCATACTGTGTATCAGAATACACAGAGGTTTTTTTATGTTGTTGCCTTATTTTGAACACTGCAATCCAGCTCAGACATCGCCATGCACAGTTTATTAGAAGGTCCCAAACATGCCCTGCTTGAATGGAAGCAGAGAGAATTTTTCCACCATCAGTAGTTAAAAAAAGAATTCTTTTGAACTATAATGTGTGAGTTGAGTGCATTATATGCTGGTGGCTTAGCATAGTTTGTTTTTTAAAGAATTTGCTACTAAAATGTTATAGAGAGTTTAATTGTAAATGCACAGACAAGAAGCAGCACAGTAAGCCTGTGGCATTCTTCTGCATTTCAAGTTTTTGTAAATGATCTGATCAAGTAGTCTTGGAAATAAATGAGCTTGGGTATAACTTTAAGATTTTCCCTGCCTCATTAATATGTCCCTAAGTGACCCTCTGTCTTTTCAAGAACTCCCCCATTTGAGCTGATGCTGTACTCTAGCCTGAGCTTCCACAGAAGTGCTGAATGCTGAAAACAAGATTTTCAATCATGGCAAGACCGTCCCTAAAAACTGATGTTTAAAACACTTGAGGAATCTTTGCATTAGTAGTGTTATAATGAAGCCCACGGGTTGGGTTTAACTCTGGAATTGCAGATATGACATCCAGCCTTAAGGAGCTGGAACAACACCGTTCTACCCCTGAGCAGTTATGGTAAAACACCCTGGTTACATTGCAGTATCTTATACTCTGCTGCAGAATTAGATTTAAAAAAATCTCACAGACTATAAATTGTTTCATTGGATAAAGAAACAAGGATATTAATTATCAGGATGAATAATGTACCTTCTTGTGCTAGAAGTTGTACTTTGAAGCAGCAGCACCACCCTGCCCTGCTGAAAATGTGCATTACTTGAGTGCTAACCTGACACCATGCTGCCATGCTGTTTTCAGTACGACATTTTCATAAACATCTCAGTGTGAACTCTTCAAAGACCTTGTAGCTTCTTAAATTACAATGAAAATTGGGGGATTTGTATTTGGCTTGCTCATATAATATCCTAATGGCATCTTTGGCTATATGCATCGATACTTTAGAACTGGCAAATTGATCTGCAATGCCAACAGGTTCTTATCAAGTTTTACTACTGTTTTATTATACTACTACTATTTTCTTTTATTTTAAATTAACATTTCTTTCCTTCACAACACCACCTCTAGCTGTCAAGTGCCTCCTCACTTGCCACCTCACTGTCCCGAAACCACTTCAAATTAAAACCAGAGTTGTCACTCATCATGTGGGAAAAATATTAAGTGTCTCAAAGTATTTGTATCAGTAAACCAGATGGTAATGTAAACCAAGATGCAAATTAAGCCTACAGATTATAGTCACAGAGTTCATACAATCGACCCTGCACTGAAGAAGGAGGTGATTATTTTACACAGCTCTTTACTGGAAGCAGAAAAAAAGGTAAATGAAAGCCACAACATTTAACTTTCCTGAAACTGTTCAGCATTTGCCTTAACGCTCCTGCTTAGGAAATATCACCATCAAAGCAGATATTGGGAATAGTACTTGAAGTGCTGGAACCTGGGATTTCCAGCTGCCATGAGCATCCAGACAGGTTCAGAGGATGAGCCAATAGATCAGAAAGTTCTGGGAAGGGACAAATGGGTTTTGATTTGATTTCAGCACCACCACAGAGTTTCAGGCCCATTATTTTTTGGCAACATGCAGTAACCTCTTCATCAGTCACACTAAATCACATTAATGTACTGCAATACTTAAAATTAAAAGAGCAGTAATACAAACCACAGTAATATACATATTTGACTATCATTTTTTACCACAGATAATATTCAGCCACTGTTGCCAGCAATTATTACAATTTGAAGAACTAGATCAGCACTAGGTATTCATACCAGCTCTAGGTATGAATAGAATATTCAGACTTTTCAGAATATTTAGACTTTTCCAGCATTATGCATTTCAATACTGGATCTACTAATACCTCACTCTCCATATATGCCATTCTTTTGCCTGGCACCTAGGAAGAACCTTCTAAATCTTCACTCAGGAACACAACCTTTTACAGGGGTCTTGTATTTGCAAGGTTTCCAGATGAAGGAAGGAAATTATGAATCTGACTCCATGTTCTTAGAAGGATAATTTATTATTTTATGATCTATATGATATTAAAGAATACTATACTAAACTATACTAAAGAATACAGAAAGGATACAGACAGGAGGCTAAAAGATACTAATGAATCTGATGACTCTCTCTCCAGAGTCTGACACAGCTTGGCCCCAGTTGGCCAATAAGTCAAAACAACTCGCAGCAGAAACCAATGAAACAACCACCTGTTGGATAAACAATCTCCAACCACGTTCCAAAGCAGAAAAACACAGGAGAAGCAAATGAGATAATATTGTTTTGCTTTTTCTCTGAGGCTTCTCATCTTCCCAGGAGAAGAATCCTGGGCAAGGGGATTTTTCCAGAAAATATGATGGTGACACAGGGGTTCAGTTAGGAAGCATATAGATGAGAGACTCATTGATAGCCAGAAAATTTCACTGAGCTCATGACCCACCTTCTATCATCATTGTCATTAAGAGCTCTCAGAGACAAACGCAACCAGACTGTGGGTCAAGCGACTTGTCCTAACATCACAACTCTTCACCAGCTGTCACCTTTCCATCAGACCCTGAGACCTCCAAACCTCAGTAGGAAAGAGCACCACCAGTGATCAGCATGCTGCTGTTGCCTCAGGTAGCTTCTGATAGATGTCGACCTTTTACAGGCTGGGAGCACAAGTGCATTCCCATGGATGTAACTGGATTCTCCTTGCACACCCTATTTTGTGATTAGCCAGGTGCTAGCAGAATTTTGAACACAACAGACATATGAGGACATCCTCCATCACGTGAAGTTTTATGACAGACACAGAAGAGACTGTCCTCAAATGCCTCCATATGCTAACATGGATGCACCCTCATCAAACAGCTGGCCTACCAGTTTCAAAGAAAACGTACACTAATGGTACTATTGCTGCTGAGAACATCTTTGTTTCTGACACTTTGTTTCAACCATGAGGGAAATTGTAAGATTAAGGATTACTTTACATAATGATGTTTCTGTGGTCTGATGCTTATTTAGGAGCAATCAAAGCACTCTGGCAGCAGAAACAGCTGTTTATATCGACCATGAAACTTGTTGATCAAACTAAGCTTGGACACGTGAAAAACAAAGAATCACTTACCTGTGGAGTCTTGACTCAAAGTTTCTTGACTACTGCTGTTGTAAGAAGGCACTGGAGTGATTGAAAGTGATGCTGGACAGGACAATGGACATGAGAAGTCATTCTGGGTAGCAAAACATTGACACCCAGGAACACAAACATCTTCAGGGACAGTGAGACCGAGGGAAGGGTTCCCATACACACACAGATTTTTCCAGCGAAGCAGTCCTATTGCAAGAGGGCCAACAGCTTCAGAACCTGACAACAAACACCTGGAGTTAAAACCTGTGTCCTTGTATTGTACAGCTTGTAATTTTGGACAAGGAAGCTATAGCAAGGTAATACTACTTCCTGTTTTGATCATTAAGTTTGTCTGTCCCCTGGAAAAGAATGCCATATTTTGTTCTGGTCCACTATCAGTAATGTTCTTAAATGCTGGTGTAATGCTGAAAGCATACTTTCACCATGTGTCCTCCTTGTACTTAACAAGAAACATTTAATGTGATATAAACCTTCTAATTGCTACGTGAATTCACAGATTGTGATGGTCTTGCTCGTACCTGCATTTCTGCAGGAACTTACTCTTACATTACAATCTGAAGGTTTCTCAAGGAGAAGTGGAAAGTCACTGTTGAATTTTTAATTATTTTTTTTAATCACCCATTTGCTGTGGTTTTTTTGACTCCTGTAAGGTTCAGACCTCAGTGGAAATAAGGAAGGGGGAAGCAGCCATCCCACTGTCACATGCACTTCTCTGTTCTTATGCTGCAGTCCTTGGGAATTCTCTTGTCCACCAATCAGTGGTTTAGGATTCCTTCCATCTATTTCAGATTTCCTTTTTTCACTTCCTGAAGATTCATATTCCATCGTACTAAAAGCTTAACTGCGTATGACATCGTGACACAAAACCATAGGGCTTATTCTGACACTGTACCACTGTACCAGAAAAAAAAAAAATAATTCATCGCCAAAGTCAAAGCCATCAAAAGGCACGGGATTCCCGAAGCTGCTGGGATATGGACCGACGATTGCTTACTCGATTCCCATTGAAATCGCAAGATTTCGTTTCCCTCCCCGAAAGGAAATGAAATTTCCTTTCGGGAAGGGAAACGAAATCTTGCGTCCCAGAAAGAAAGACTTACAAACGCTCTGGAAAGGAGATAGGATCAAATGAAATGCGCTTGAAAAAACCCACAAAAACCAGAAAATTGGGACATCTGGTGACTACCAGAAAATGGTCGGGGAGGAAATGAGGTGCAGTGCAAAGGACCCAAACATGCCAAAACTAACCTCCGAGAAGTTGCAAAAGCAGAGGAAAACATCAAGGAGGAAGACAGGGCTTTGATGGGAAGATATGAGTGACATGGCACGGATACCGAAAAAATAGACAAAACAAAATTGCGAAATTTAGTGACTGCGAGAAAATGGACCAGGATTGCATGAGGTGCAGTGCAAAGCAGCAAAACACGCCAAAACTAACTTCAGAGATGTTGCAAAAGCAGGAGAAAAAGTCGAGGAGGAAGACAGAACGCTGAGGGGAGGATAGGAGTGACATGGCATGGATACCAGAAAAAAAAAAATAATTCATCGCCAAAGTCAAAGCCATCAAAAGGCACGGGATTCCCGAAGCTGCTGGGATATGGACCGACGATTGCTTACTCGATTCCCATTGAAATCGCAAGATTTCGTTTCCCTCCCCGAAAGGAAATGAAATTTCCTTTCGGGAAGGGAAACGAAATCTTGCGTCCCAGAAAGAAAGACTTACAAACGCTCTGGAAAGGAGATAGGATCAAATGAAATGCGCTTGAAAAAACCCACAAAAACCAGAAAATTGGGACATCTGGTGACTACCAGAAAATGGTCGGGGAGGAAATGAGGTGCAGTGCAAAGGACCCAAACATGCCAAAACTAACCTCCGAGAAGTTGCAAAAGCAGAGGAAAACATCAAGGAGGAAGACAGGGCTTTGATGGGAAGATATGAGTGACATGGCACGGATACCGAAAAAATAGACAAAACAAAATTGCGAAATTTAGTGACTGCGAGAAAATGGACCAGGATTGCATGAGGTGCAGTGCAAAGCAGCAAAACACGCCAAAACTAACTTCAGAGATGTTGCAAAAGCAGGAGAAAAAGTCGAGGAGGAAGACAGAACGCTGAGGGAAGGATAGGAGTGACATGGCATGGATAAAGACTGTGGAGAGGAGATAACCTGAAGAGATTACTCTGCTGCACATGATATTACCTCTGCTGCTTCACCAGCATCCCACCCCAAAATACAGGAAAAAAAATGCCTATAACTGCAAAATAAGGGGACTTCTACATGTCTCTCCTACAAGCAGTTTCTTACTTTTTAACTCTCATGTTTGTGATATTTGCAAGACTAGGAGCATCTGAATACAAAATGTCCGATCCACAAAACTGGACTCTCAACTGCAGAAAAATCAAACCTGTGATGGTCACACAAACACCCTCAGGCCATTATGGCAACACTCACAACAGGACTACAAGTCTGATGTAGTCTTGGCTGCTGCATCAAGCCAGGACTGAAACACAACACAGAAACTCAGACCTCAGTCATGATCATGCAATGAATTCCTGAATTCACCTGAAAACCAAGTAAGAGTAGAGCAGGCATGGAACTGAATGGAACTGGTGACTCAGAAGTGGCTCTTAAGTTCTGCAAGAGCAATATGAGAATATCTAATGCAAGAGTCTTTCCAGTCACTCTAACCACATTTCTGTCACTTACTGTATCTAAGCATCAGACTAAGCACCTGAAGAACAGCAGTTGTCTAATGGTAGATCTCTTAAAATGGAACAAAAGAACACAGATTTTCCATCAGTTGTCTCAGAAGACGAGCCTCTAAGAGTTAGGAAATAATCCCCTTTAAATAAGTGTGTGTGCCCTTGAAGCTATTTGAGTTTCTCACTAGACAGACAGACCCATACATCAAGGACCTTCAAGTGTGTCCACTCCAGAGAAAGAGCTCAGTGTCACTGCAAAAAGTTCAGTGAACTGTAGTAAAATAATGTAGTAAAATAATATTCAGTACTAGACAATACAGCAGTTGATATCACATTTAACAGAAAAGTTCCATCATCCTCCCTACTTTGATCTTTTTTTTTTAATACAAAATTTTGGCTCATGGTTTTGTTTGTTTTTTTTTTTTTTAAACATAAATTGATGCATTTTCTAGGGAGTTAGCTGCCAGTATATTGTTCTATCTCTCTTGCAAACATTCAGCACATTTGAGACCATCAATGTTACTGAACATGGAGCTTTGCCTGGCTAACTTAAAAGGACACAGGTTTTATTCAGCTTTCCTAGTTGTAAGTGGAGTTTATTTTAATACATATACCCACAGACTAAAACTGTCTATGATCATCCCATAGTACTTGACTGCTTTATCATGAAGGCTCAGGAAAATGGGAGTATTAAAATATATCTGCATACACAGGAGATGAAATTTATGGCTGTTTTTAACTGTTCAGATTATAATGTTCAGATTTTTTAAATACCCTTGCAGTCACTCCTTTGTCCAGTATAATTTCCTGTAACATTGATTTTCACTTTTACCAAGAGAGTCATTCCACAAACTCATTTGTAAATACATGGAATTGATCATTTCTGAGGAAAATAAAACAAAAACAACAACACAGATACATCACATCAAAGAGACTTTTAGTTGTCTTATTTATCTGTTCACCATTGCAAGGCCATTTTGCCCATACATAAACCATCCTAATTTTCATTTTTATCTGTAAGAGAGCATATGCTGCAGCTGTAAGCATATTACACAGAATCGGATGCTGAAAAACTAAGCTAGACTATAAAAAGTTCATAAATAGAACAACTCAGCACTCTTGAGTGCTATCCAAGTTTTTGACTTTGTTTAATCTCAGTAGTCACATTGGTTAGGAACAGCTTTCACCGTAACCCCTTCTAGTAGCCACATTAAAATAAATTTCTAATTAAAGCAACACATATAAAACACATGTATGTGTACATATCAATGACATACACATGTACCTAGATATGAAAATGTATATAAACACATACATACCCATGAAAGCATGAAAGTGGATGTATGAGAAGTGAATGCAGTAGTTTTAAATTTTTGAATTGCAAAGACATAATTGTTTTGTTTGCAGAAAATTTTAGTTTCAATTGTTTTTTGGTTTTTTTTTTTGGAAGGGGGAGAACAGCTCCCTGAAAATTTTCAACTCAGAAGAAAAAAAAAAGGCACTTGATAAAGTTGTCATAGTTCAAAGACAAGTCTTTCAAGGTAAGTGCAACACCAGGGATAATTGCAAAATGCAAGGAATGTTGGCTAACCCTGCAGCAGTACAACACCTTTAACTGCATGATCCATGCACAGGCTGTTTCTGCCTCTTTTTTCAACAGACAGCAAACCAGCATCTGAACCAGAAGGATTCAAAAAAGAGGCTTTTGCAGTGGTTACATACCTTTTAAGTTGTACCAAAAATTTAAATCTTACAACACTAAAGGAAAGCAGTATATAGCTCTCAACAGAACTTCACAAGATCAAGGCAGGGAAAGGGTTGTCTGAGATGTGCTGCAGGAGAATCTTTAGCAGCCTAATAGAAGCGAGGCTGGAAACAAGAGGATGATTATGAATCCACAGACGATGTTCCAGCCACAAGCTTAATGTCATTCCAAGGTGTTTGGATGTGCTTTGCAGAGAAACAAATACATGCACCCTCTATTAGCAATATAGAAATTAAATTGTTTATCTTGGAATAATTTTTCCAAGTGAAGAGGACTGAAAGGGGCTTGATAGTCTGTCAGAGCATTGCAGAGGCAATGCCCTGAAGAGTACACCTTAAAGCTTGAACATGGATACAAACCTGGCTACCCTAGTCCCCCAGGTTTTCCTGTCAGGCATCCACTTTTTATGCACTTGTTCCACTGTTAGATAGGTTGCCCTTTCTCTCTGCAGTTTTCTCTGAAGTGGTGGATTTGCATCTCTGAGTTTTCTCTCTGCTGGATTGCCCCCAGCCTTGTTCTCTCACAGACAACACCACACTCAAAAATTCTCCCCAAAAACCTAAAATTTGTATATCCTCCTGAAGCAGTAATACTCAAAAACAATCTCCTGATGCTCCTCTTACCCCATACATGCAGTAATGCTACACAGCAAGCACATAACTCAGTAAACTCCTGCCTTATAACAACCCAAAACTAAGAGAGAGGGAAAAAATAACATACCTTGCAGGGTCCATGCATTTGCCCTACCTGGGCTCCTCCAGGCTGAGTTTCCTGCAGAGCACCAGCAGACTGTCTGTTGTGGCCTGTGCACCTCCAGACCTCCTCTGTTTCCCGGGGTCCTGGAATCTCCCATCCTGCTGGGACACTGCTTTCTGCTGCTGCCCAGCCAGTGCCTCTCACCTGTGCTCCTGCTGCCTCCTGAAGCCTGTATGGCACATGCTGGCCACATGTTAGAAGTGCAGGCTTGGGTTTTGTTGTTTTTTTTTCTGTTCTTTTCCCCTCCCTCCCTCCTCTCCTCTCTTCTCCAGCTAATCCTGATCTTCACAATCAGACACACCTTTCCCCTCCTGCAGCTGGAGTGGAGCAGGAGCTGCTGATCTTTCACACGGCTGCTGCTCCAGTCAGGCTGCTCCACAGGGAAACAGTCTCCCTCAGGGGACAGAAAAAGGCACAAACACATTTGCAAAAACACACATATCTTTATTCACTTATCTCCTTTTTGCTGCTAAACCCTCCCAGAGCTGTGGTGGAAAAATCAGACAGAGCCCTTGCATAGAGAAATTAAGTTGCTGCAGCGTGGGCCAAATACATCTGCACAAAAGATTGGACATTAAAAGGAAGTGTTTCTCTGGGGAGAAATAGACACACTATAACAAAACAAATCCAAGTCCAAGAGACTTCAGTGGCAAGTTTTACTGGTACATTCCTACCTGAGATCCTCTCCCACCTCACCTGCTCCTGTTCAGAGCACAAGGCAGAAAGCCCAACAGATTATCTGGGCCTGAGGTTTACTGCAGGTCAGCAGCCAGCCAGATCCTCTCCTTCACCGATGCCATGGGAGGCAGACTGTGGCCACCTGAGTCACACCCCCTGATACTTTCCTCTAAAAGCTTAAACTGTGGGTGGCCAGCATGCTACTTGCTGGAAACTCCTAATGATCAAAGACCATCCCACTTAACCCCTGTAATTGTAACCTGAAATGACTCAACACGCTAGGGAGGCAAAGCGGGACACCCCTTTTCTCCCAGGGTGAAACTCCCCCAGTTGTATTAACTGCTCTTTTTAGCCCAGGAATCTGATTAAAAGCTCTGCAGTGCAGGTAAGGAGGGCAGAAGAGAGACCGGACCAATCCTGGCATCAGAGCTTGCCTTGCCACCTGCTCGGCTTTGTTGTCCGGCCTGAAATACTGCATAGAGCTACCTGCTTTGGAAAAGATGCTCCAAATTCTCTGACCCTTCAAAGAGGTGAAAGGATTGAGGCATCTCATTCTCAAATTTTGCTTCCCTTTTTGAAATAATCTGTTCTTAATAAACCACTTTAATTCATTTCTTTCCACTTAAAATACACATATTAGGAATAGATGACACATAGCTAACATGGCAAAAAAATTCACAGTAACAGACTAAGAGTACCAGTCCTCAAACAGCCCCACCTCCACAGGCTATTAAGTCTATATCAGCATTTTCTAGTTTTGCACACTTCTGGTATGTTTATAGGTAAATTTAGCCAAATGGGATGACAATAATTACTTTCAAGGAATTCTGTTGCAGCTAAGCATATTTGACATTCACACACAGCATAAAACTGAATGTGCATACGTGGGTTTTTTTCAAAGTTTAGGTTAAGCAGAAAAACAGCTTTTAGCTTTTTATTATCTACGTGTGCCCCAATTCAAACTTTTCAGCTTAATCTCTCCTTGTCCAGGTTTCAAATACTGGTGTTAGCTGATAGACTGGCTAACACATAACCAGATACAAAGAGCATGTTATATTAACAAGGATTTGATATGACTTAATTATTTTACATCTTAGCAATCACTGTATCCTTTCCCCTTTGTAGAAAGGAAATTATCCTTTAGCTGCCAAGGATGAGCCAGATCTTCCATGGCTGTTATTATGTTAATCATGTCTGGATTTGACAAGAACTGGTGTTTATATGAACTTTTAGTAGAAAATAAAAACACACATACATGAAAGCAGTATGTGCAATGTATGCTCACGTTGCATCTGCTGACATGTGAGTCATTTCCTTTGGTTCATGTTGAGACTATAGATACACATCCAAGGACAGAGATTTGCACTCAACCACAGAAAAGGTGCACAGCAGACCATGTTGTACAGCAGAAGGGCACATTCTCACTGTTTAGCTTCACTTAGCTGCTTTAGGAGGGGAGCCTCCATAAGTTTCTCCCATAAATGAAGAGAGAAGGATAAACTGGAGTAATCTGTAGTAAGATCAAAAGTCTAGTCTGGGAATAATTCTGGATAAGAATTTTACTCTTATTTACCATTAAATAATGATACAGCACAAGGAAACGAGCTACCTAATTTAGCTGTCTAAATTAGTTTCCTGAAATAAGAAGTGTAAACCATGACCCACTGTATCCATTTTGTCATCCAGTCTCCTTCCATTTTTTTCCAGATTCAATAAGCACTTAAGAGTTTATTCTGGGGAGGCAATTCCACAAGTGTGTTGTCTACTTCTGTGGGAAAGAGCAGTACCAGTCTCCATGATCACAGCTCGTCTTCCCCTATGCAGGGCATACATCAAGATCAGGACAGATTGCAAATTGTAGGCAGATGATGGAGATCACACTGGCTCTCTACAGGTCAAGGCAATAAGAATAAATTATTAACATCAAGGTGTTGCTTCCACCTGTCTCACTGCGGAGCAGTGGGTAGAACACCTGGCAGAGCCAGAACACATAAAGCACTAAAAGCCACAAGGGGTTTCCTTGTCTTCTTACCTAAGGATTTTGAGACTGCTGCCTGTGGAAAGAGAGAGTGCAAATAGTAGTTTTGGAAATATATAAAAGAAAACAAGAAAGACTTTTGCTCTGCTTACACAGAAGTATCTATGTCACTAACAAAAGCCTTGATCTTCAGCTAATTGCCTCAGACTGCTTATCTGTCAGATAACTTTGATTTGATTGAGAGCCTTTGCTCTGGCTTTTCATGTTAGTGCAATAAAATACACTGCTATGGATGTCCACTTCATCAGTGGTGTGGTTGACAGGATGTTTTTTTCTTTTTGGTTGTCTGTTTAGCTACACAAGAAAGAGCACTGCAAATCACTGTTTTAGACATAGCATAGCAGAGGGGCTGGGGAGAGTTGGAACATACTGCATGGGAAACGGATTTAATTCACAACAATAATTTATATTTACACTAGGGACTGCAACGTCATTAAAAATCCCCACTGCAGAAAAAGCCCAGGAGAACAATGACTATAAACATCTTTCCTGAAAAAGCTTGATGCAAGGCACTGAATGCCAAACTCCAGCAGAGTGCAGAACCAAGATGAGGAGTTATTAGTTGTCCCAGTAGTGCCCTATAAAATTTAAAGTCATTATTAATTTAATATTTTAAAAATACATACTGGTGACATATATTGGCATATTAATGAAAATCCAAGTAGCTCAAGAAAAGACTGGCTGGCTGCATTCTACAGCCTACACAGGAAGAAGTCTTTCAGCTTAACAGTTTCTCTTCCCATCAATAACTGTGACATTCCAGCTGAATAAAAGTTAAATAAATCCTAAAAGCTTTAATTTTTACTCTGGAAGTGGAGAAAGATCAGACTTCACAGCAGCATGAAGTTTACCCAGTCCTCTCCATTTAACCAAGTTTTCATATCTGACAAGGAGAATTCTGTTCAGAAAACAGCTTTGTTGCAAGTGCTGACAAATTGATAACACAGAGTTTGCTATAGACCTTGACAAAAAAAAAAAATTGAGAGCATTAATCATAATCTATTTGGAAAACCTCGCTGTGTATTAGATACAAATTATGAATGTCTCTTCTTAACTCAAACATTCAGTCAATAGGGGTGAAGACTGAGGTGCAGAGTGCCAGCTGCCTGAAGTATATAACCTAATGTCATCATTCACCAAACGGGCCTGTCCCAAGAGCCTTGGCACAGTAGGTCTTACCTTTGCCTGAAATTGTGCATGCTCAGAGACACAGAGCAGCTTTGAATTCCACAGCAGGGTTTCCTTGTACAAGATACAAGAGGCAGAAGTACAAGTTAAGCCCTTAAATAGAGACCTCTGCTCTGCAAGCAAAGCAGACTGAGTAAAGCCTTCCCATTGGGCAGAGTAGAACAAATCCTCTCCTCAGCTCTGTAACTTTTACCAGTTTCCTGTCTTGCACAGACTCCACACAGAACTCCACAAGCTTCAGTCTCTGTTGCCTCCTGAGGCCCAGAAGGCTGAGGTATGTCTGCCCCACCTTTGCAGATGCTGAGGTTGGAAGGCAGGGTAACCTTGCTCCTCTGCAAGAGGAACGTGCTCTGAATGCAGTGGGCTCCAGCAGATGTCTCCCAGAATAAATTGTCAGAATAAAATGAACAATTTGATAGGTAGCAAATGGAGAAACTTAGTTTTCATTGTCACTGGGTAATATAGTCTCAATGAAAACTTCATGGAAATTTTAATTATTATTCTCCTTTTCTGAACTCATTCCTGACTTCAGCTCATAATCACACAAAGACTCTTAATGTTTTTACTTCTGTTTCAAAACACATATTTCTGTCCTGTTATTTCATTGTTTAGCACTTAATAACTGAGTCATAAGCAGTTTTCATTCTTTAAAAAAATCAAAGGATTGTTTTCTAGTTCTTGGAATAGGATTATGAGCAAAAGAACAGGTACAAAAATACCTGCTTTCAATTTAACAAACTCATTTTCATCATCGAATTGCATGTGTTGAATTGACTGGCAAGCATAGGTTTTTACTGCATTTTATGAGGTTGCTCATAAAGATACATTTTTGCAACTTCTTGGGCTTGAGCTTAGTTTAAGGATCCCATTGGCCTGAGTACAGCTTGAGAATTCCTGCTGTATAGGAATAAAGCATGCAGGCAGAGAGCCTGAGCCTTGTTTCCTTCCCAAGAGCCTCTAAAAACACCACTACACATTCAGCTCCTCTTAAAATACTGAATTCGCTTTGCTTTGAGGGACATCATTACATCTTATGCTTGTCTTATACTTTATGAACTACAGAAATATGTGAAAACTCAGGCAATGTAACATCACATGCCCTTGAATTTTTATTAGTCTATGCAGAATCAGATTTTATAGAGAGCAGTACTTGTTCAGCTAAAACCAAATGCTTTATTGTCACAATACCACCTCATTATTTTTAAAGACACTGCAGAATTTTCCAAAACACACATTTCTAATTTGGTTTTAAAAAACTCCTTTGTGTTTATCTGTGTGTCAGGGGAAAGGCAAACTAAGCCAAACACTACCATAATTCATTTTCTACTAGAACATTTGGTGATGAGAATTTCCCAAGAAGAGCATTTGCAGAGAAGTAAAAAGCTGAGCTGAGAACAAGAGTGAGCTCACCTGCAAACTTTGCTTCAGAGAGATCTTGCTGAAGCATCCAACACTCCAAAGGCAACACCCCTATCATCCAACCCACTGGCAGTCACCTAGTCACCAGGTTGTTCTTGGTCAAAATTTCTTTATTTTTGGGAGATAGATACAGCTTTTTAATCTTCAAGTGTGACAATGCTGCCTGTCCCATTATGTGGTTGAGGTGGTTGTAATTTGTGACTGGAGATCTGGGGGTGAAGAGGGAGAAGGCAAGGCCTGAACAATGCTGTTGTAGAAAAGTTAGCAAAGGTTTTTGAGACCATAGGTATGACTTCATGACCGCTTAAGAAAATTTCCTTATTGAGGAGACCTAATTAAGCTTATGTACTTTTTTTAAAGCTTTAAAAAGCCCTCTCAACCCAATCCTTAGAAAATCAATCACACAACGCCTTCTTGTGCAGTCACAGCAAGAGGCGATACTCTCTCACAAATGACAGTTCTCCAGGCACCCATTTCCACTAGAATGTTCACAAGAAGTTTGTTGATCAAGTTGGTAGTGACTGGCTAAGAAGATAAATAATAAAAAATGGTAAATAGTGAAGCATCAGCTGTATGTTGTATGCAGATAGTCTTTCTTCAGTGTTTTCTTCCCTTCACCTTTGGCATTATACTGGTAGGTTATGGCCCAAACCCAGCTGAGTAACTCAAATACTGTTTGAACCTAGCTGTATCTTTAACTAGTACAAGCAGCTGTTTTTGCTTGATTTGAACATGAGGATTTGTGGCTGTGACATGGAGTAGAATAGCTAAATTGGAATGGACCTATGCCATTCATTTAGTCCAGAGCGTGGTCCAGAACTTATGGAACAGAGAGACTTTTGCTTTCATTCCACAGAACAACAAACAAAATGGTCAAACAATTTTGGAGGCAGATATTATAAGTTTAGGAAATGACAGAATTGGTCAGAGTTGCTTGTAGCTCCTGAACTCAGATCCCTTAC
Source organism: Passer domesticus (assembly GCF_036417665.1). NCBI lineage: Eukaryota > Metazoa > Chordata > Aves > Passeriformes > Passeridae > Passer > Passer domesticus. The sequence continues at coordinate 45,091,431 of NC_087478.1, read as the reverse complement.
ATGCATTTAAGATGAGATGAGCTGTAAATTCCAGAAGATTGGTTCTGCATCCTTGGGAGTGGTAGATGAACATGTTGAAGGAATACAGGAAAGCTGTATGACTTTCTCTTGCTTCAGGTAAAAAATTTCTCTCTCTATGAACAAGATTTATATGTCCTCCTTTTTCTTTCTACCTCCCTGCATGATATTAGGCAACTGAGATAAGCCCACTGTTTCACAAAGAGCTACTTTACTTTCTTGTTAGAAGTGTTTGACTTAAGCCCATTATTCAAATTTGCAATGCTGCTAAGCACTCCCAAGATATAAAGAAAAATCACCTGAAATTTTAGAGTTATTCAGTCCAGTATCATCACACTATCACACTAACTACTTTGAAGTGCAAGTTAATTGACTCAACTGAATGGATACTTTAATCTCAGTGACTTTCAGCCCTGACTTTACTCAATTTTAAGGAGATAAGCCTCAAGAAACATTCAGGTGCTGGGAGATCCTGCAAATGATTCACTGCCTTCAGGACAGGCTTAGAAAATAAGGCAAGGGGCCACACACTGATGTACAAAGAGAATCCCCAATACTGAACAACCGCTTATGCAGATAGAGCATTCTCTTCTACAGGCTGAGTGAAACAGCATTCTGATGAAATCATCATTGATAATGGACATGTGTGTCAAAATGATAGAATCATAGAATGGTTTGGGTTAGAAGGCACCTTCAAGACCATCTAGCTCCAATGTCCCTGTCACAGGCAGGGACACCTATTAGACCAGGTAGCTCAAAGCTCCATCCAGCCTGGCCTTGAGCATTTCCACAGATGAGGCAACCACACCTACTCTGAGCGACCCGTGCCTCACCACTATCATTGTGAAGAATTCCTTCCTAACATCCAATCTAAACCTACCTTCTTCCATTTAACATCATCCAATCTAAATCTACCTTCTCCCAGTTTAACATCACTACCCCTTATCCTATCTCTCACTACATGCCCCCATAAAAAGCCCCTCTTCAGCATTCCTGAAGGTCCTCTTTAGGTACTGAAAGGCTGCAATGAGATTTCCCCAGACCCTTCTCTCCTCCAGGCTGAACAATCCCACCTCTCTGAGCACGTCTTCATAGGAGAGGTGCTCAAACCCTCTGATCATCTTCATGGCCCTTCTTTGGACTTGTTCCAGCAGGTCCACATCCTTCTTATGCTGAGGTCCCAGTGCTGAGCACAGTACTCTGACATACATACTTTATATATGCTAGTGAAACAGTTGCACTTACCCATCTGAACGACAGCTTTCTCTAAACTGTGAATGTTTGACTTCACAGACCTAATATGTTACTTTTACACACCACTGTAAATGGACTGTGACTTAAGGACCCGAGTCTTGGGGAAACTCATGGGGTTTTAAGAAGGAACTCGCAAAGAAGCTTCTCAATATTTTTCATTAAACAATTAAGCTCATCCATAATCTAGCAGACATTCTTATGGTCATTGTCACATACATCACCAAAAATGATTCTTCATGGATATATTTGTAAATAATTTGACCTAGCAAAGAGTGTTTTAAAATCCAGACTACACAATTGTCAGAAAAACCTCCCAAATCTAATGTATTATGCAGGAGCTTAATTCCCAGGGCTATAGACCCAGACAAAGATATTTAGTTTGATTTTTAAATAAACTCATTCTGCTGCTCTTTTCTTTGGATGCAGCAATAAATAACGTCATGGTACTTCAAGGGTCAATGCTGCAATGTGTACACAATAAAAGCAATTTATTATAGTTTGGTTTCACAGGTGTCTATAGAGCAGTGTATTCAGCAAAAACGGGGAAAAAAAAGCTGTGAAGCAGCATATTGTTCATCAGGATGACACATCACAGTAATTATTTCTGTTCTTCTGGGAATATAGGTTCTGCTACAAGGCACTTTTTTTACAGCAGCAGTGCTTCAGAAAAGTAAATAATAATAATACTTATATAAAACTTCAGCAAATTAGAAGATTCTCAACCTGAATTTCAACAATTACTTTTCTTTTAAAATGCAAGATGTAAAGTATATGCTTTCACTGTAAAGATGCATGTAACTGACTTCAACATTGTCAAAATACTCAGACAGGGCACCTCATAAGACCCAACACAATGTATCCCACTTTTCCTGAGTGAATACCCAAACAGGGTGTTTGAGGAAGCATGCAAGTTTGGCTTTGTTTAGTAGGAGCTCAGCTTTGTGCAGTACTTTCTGACTCAGCACTAAAGGCCAATTTTACATCAAAGTTCTGTGCTGCAATCTTACCGTCTAAAAACTCTTAGCACAACAAATCTGTCAATACTTTCTGCCTAGCTACATTCTTTGGAGAAATGGCCAGCTGCTCCCATCCTGTAAGGTTTTTCTTCCATCTGGAACAAAATACTTCACACAAAATGCCATAATAGCTTTGCCTCAGACACCAGCAGCCCTCCCCAAGCAGAAAGCCATCCACTGCTGGCACTCCCACCAGCTGACACACCTGAAAGTTCATTTCTCAGTTAATAGGGATTGCTGGCTAGGTAGATCTGAACTGTGAGCAGATCTCACCCCTCAAACATTTTAATGATTTATTTTTTATTAAAATGTCTGAAAGGTATAAGTGCTGAACTTATTTACATTGCAGACAATTTATTTTTCAAAACTTTTATTACAGAAGTGATCTTCAATCTTGGCTTTTAAAGAAAATGAAAAGGAGGTTTCCGAGAATGTACCTGCATGAAAGGGTCTTACAGCATTAAATGTCTCTTGCATTACTTATATCATGCCAAGTATGGATTTTGCTAGCTAAAGGTTTTACTTGAATTAAAGAGAAAAGTTTTGCCCATGCATTTCTAGAGAAGTTAAGGGCTTTACATTGTCAGAGTAGTCTCTATAAAATTAACAGACACCAGACTACCCCATAGAACTCACTCACCTAACAAACAGATTTCAGTTTCCCTATAGAGAAAAAGAAATGGAGCTGCATAGTTTGATGTATAAAGTTATTGGTGCTTCATGTTTTACAAGGAAAACTGCCCTGAAATTTACCAGATATAGAGAGATAGATATGATTAGGATATATAAAATAGGGTTAGGATACTTACCTGAGAAAATCTTGGAGTGCCTTTGATTTTATTGGCCAGCTGTAACAGCATCTCTTGAGAAAACAAGCTGCAACTAACATCTATGCAGAGCATGGTCCTGTAGGAATAAGGATGGTAGATGCCACTTGCACGTGCTTACTAGACACAGCTGAAGTGGAAGGGTAAGTCTAAGTGATTTGGCACCAGTGCCAGGAACTGAAGACGCTTTGGAACAGCAGACAAAGGCAGGCTTTAAAAGAGTTTCAAAAAAAATAGAATACGGAAGGGGGTAAAAAAAGTTAATTAGGTGGTTCCAGTGAGAACATCCAATTTTCCACCCAACAAGATTAATTAAATTTCTGTCAATGGCAACAGACACAGAGATAGATCTTTTGTTGACAAGATATAAGCAGGGAAAATATGGCACACAGGTGCTTTATATTTCAAGTAGAGCTGCAAACACAACTTTCTGGTATATCTGAAACTACTTAGGCTCATTCCTAGATGAGCCTAGGAAAGGGTAGGATGCCCCTTCCACATAATCAGTCACACTGACAACAGGGTCAGAGTAAAAATGTCTTAACTCCAAACAAAGCAATGGATTAGACACAGCTATTTATGCCAGAGGTGGAATCTACTATTTATGTGGTGGCAGAAGGAAAACATGAACCTTCTGAAATGCATTCTCTTTCCCTCCCTGCAAAAAGAAGGAGAAGAAACATGTGTGCACATAAAAAGGTGCAGTGTATGTTTATTTTAAATAAGTACTCATACAGAGGACATCAATATCACATAGAAAATTCAGTCAGATTCTTGCTCCAAATTATCTTTCCCTCACAAAAGGTAACATAAACCAAAGATTAGATTTGCTATTTGGCAACAAACATTGTAAAAATAGTATGTATTCCCATTGGGAGGTTTGTTACACCTTCTTGGCTCACCTCATGTTACATGACTATGCAACTGGCACTTACAATTTCCACAGAAATTGGATCATGCTCAAATGCACTATTTTTATAATAAAACCAAGTCTACCCATGTATAACTTTAGATTAGCTAATTAAGGTTTCAACTGCAACAGTTTATGCATTTTTATTTCAATTTTGAACTTTAAAATTCAGTTTATTACATGACATCAAATATCACAAAGATGAAGCCATATGCTTAATTTCCTCTGTAGTTCAGAAACGCAGATGTTGAAGTTGCCTTACACTGAGATCCAAGAGCCTCAGTGTTTAAATTGATGCTAAGAACTTTGTAAATGGTTTAAAAGGTGCTGTGGGTTAAACCCATGCAGCAGCCAGGTGCCTGCCTGTGCAGCTTTTCACTCTCCTTATCTCTCCTCCACCCCTAGCAAGATAAGAAGAGAGGAGAAGCAAAAGCAATACTCACTGGCTGGGATAAAGAGTTTAATGAATGAAGAAAAGATATGAAAAGTAAACCACCAAGTAATGCAAAGGCAATCCATCACTACTCCCACAGGCAGACTGATGCCCAGCCAGCTGGCAAACAACCACCTTAGAAGCCACACAACCTGCATGCCCTTCTTTCTCTACCTCTTCCTTCTTTTTAGTGTTGAGGTGGTGCTTTATGACATGGAATAGCCCTTTGGCCAGTTCAGGTTGGCCAGTTCCCAGCCATGTCTCTCCCAGTCTCCTGCCTACTCACTGTGGGGGCAGAACAGGAAAAAGAAAGACTTGACCCTGGAAGGGTTGTTCAGCAACAGCCCAAACAACAGCATGTTATCAACGTGAGTTTAGGTTTCAAATCTAAGACACAGCCCCATATGGGATGCTATGAAGAAAGTTAACTGCATCTCTTCCAGACCCATTACAGAAAGAAAACCCCAAGAAGTCAGCTATTAATCTGCATGAGATATATCACATGTAACTCACCATTTGGAAGCCCAAAAATAAGAAGCAAGTAATCTACTGTAAAATGCTTTCAGCATATGAAACCATGTGCCAGATTTATCAAACCTGACAGGAAGCCACTGTAGTCAATACTCTGCCTAACACTGTAGCAGTGGCTTTGACCAGCACACATATAAAACAAGCAAGCCCAAGGCCTTCTCCAAACATACAGCCTTGTATGGGATCCCGTGGGACTTTTGTCCACACATTCAAAACAGATCTGTTTTCCTCCTATAGTTTGGATACTGGCATCTACTGCTTACTCCCAGCAGGTTGTGAGCAGTATTGTACAGTAGATATGCATAAATATAATCATAAATTAAATAAAATAAGCTAACAAGGTGCTCAGAAAAGCAGCTCTATGACCCTGCCACATCGTGTGAGAACTCAGTTTATGACGTTTGTTTACTCTAGTTCTAGGAAAAAAAAAAAACAACCAAAAAATAACAAAACTAAAATAAAACTCCTTAACAACAGAAACTACATATTCCATGGAACTTTTCTGCTTTTAAAAAGACTTCCCTGTTCCACCATCCAGGAGCCTTTATGGCAGTGACAGCCACTCCTGCCCATAAATAGACTGGGAACGGAGGGCAGAAGTAATGGTCTGTGGAAACCATCAGTGTGTCTTCAAAGACCTTCAGAGCTTCTCAGAGTCTGGAGGGACAACTGTTCATTAACCCCAAAATAATCCAAACAGCACTACTCCCAAAACAGTAGTTTTCAATCTACCATGAAGCTCACTTCTCAGGGGTAAAGGTGTTGAGCACCACAGATGTTTAACCCACTGAAAGACTTCAGGAGCTAGGTGTAAACCGTGCACACCTTTCTGGCACTTCAGAATGTTTAAAGGCAAATGAAGACTATATTCCTCTTTGGAAAATTACTTCTCACCTCCAGGGAGTGATGGTGCAGCACCAGGAAAGAGGTCTCCATACACAAAACAAAAAGGCTATTGCAGACTAGAGTGCCAACAAAAATTAACCCGTAGCACTGAGAAAAGTATTTAGCAATTCAGTCTTACATGCAAAGGCCACTCCTGCAGAGCAGTAAAGCTCTGCTAGAACAGGTCAGTGCTTGCAGCTCAGTGTTGCTGCAGCAGGAGCTGTTTTGGGGCTCCAGCCCAGGAGCAGGAGCTGGTGTGGGACTCCAGCCCAGGGGAAAGTGTCTTCCCTAGAATCAGAAGCATCTCTCCATACAGCAAAGCTAGTCAGATTTGAAAATGGACTAAGCAAGGTTATCTGCCCTGGGTTTTAAAGGTAGTATTGCTAACTGGAGAGTTCTGTCCTGAATTTGAGAGGCTAAGGCACAATAAAAGTGAGCAATCAAGGCCATTATTATTGGTGTCCAATTTAAAACAAACCAAGCTCCACTTCAAAGTGAGCTGAATCCACTTTAAGGCATGGGGGGGGGGGCACAATGAACACTGATAACAGCATCTGTCAAATCTAAACAGGACTAGAAAATTCTTCTCTTTCCAAAACACATGACCCAGATTTGGGTTCTGGGATACCAGTGAACAAAACCCAGTTTTGTTTGAGGTATTAGAAATTTTATAGCTTGTGCACAGCTCTATCGCTTGCCACACACCTCAATGCAGATGTGCCAGAACCACCAGAGTTCTGCTGCAAAAGCATCAGCCTTAATTCCCCTTTCCTCTCCCAAACATTTTTGCAGCAGATTAAAGATATTTGCCATTCCACAGTACCACACAGCAAGTAAGCTCACTTCTAAACGTATCCAAATAGAAGTTTCTAACCGCAAAATAAACACAGTTCTTACAGTAAGTTAGGCAGCAAAAGGCAGGTTATACTTGATATTTCATATTAAATGTAGTGTTATTTAACTTTTTTTCCTTGTCCTCAGTGTAGCAGTTACAAGAGGCCCTTTTGAACAGAGACTTCCACAGAAAGTAACAAATTAGTTTACTTTCTGGGCTTTTTAGTCCCTGTCATAACAAAATAGTGATCATCTTGCCTGCTCTTTGTGAGAGGAACTTTTGGTGCACCAGGTGTTCCTTTGTTATATGCCTGCTCCTTTGGGAGTGGCTTCTTGGCTGCTGGGGCCAAGCTTTTGTTTGTTTGCAAGTTTTTGGTTGAATGCTGACCTTTTGTGGAAGGTTGTGCTGGCTTTTTGGTCGCTGCTGCTTTGGCTGAAGTTTGAGGGAGCCGTACAACAGACAAAGGCGTGCGTTCAGCAGGTTTGGATAAAGAGGGTCCAACCTGAGGGGGATTACTGGTATTTGGCTGCTTGCTGCCAGCTGATGACACATTTTTACTTGTAGATAACAATGGAGGTGGTGAATTTGATGCTTTGCTAATGGCAAGGGAAGGTGCAGAAGCAGAAAGTTTTAGCTCAGAAGCAGTTTTCAAGTTCCTTGCCAGGTGAGAATTTGTTTGTGGGGCTTTCTGAGGATGCTGAGACCCAGCACCTGAGATCTGAATATCATTTTCAGGAGGTTTTGCAAGGAGTTGCTGAGAATGTGCAAACTTGGCAACAGTGTGCAGATTTGTAACCGGCAGCCGAGCAGCCCTGGGAGTGGCTGAATTCGCCTTGGTTTTAGTGGCAGATGCAGGTCTGCATTTAGCAGGGACACATTTCTGTTTTGAAGTGGTTGTTCCACCTGTCCCAGACAAGAGAGATGGCTGTTTTTTAGAGGGTGAGAGGGCACGATGGAGTGCTGGCGCTGGGGAGCCCCGAGGCAGGGCAAATTTCACCTTGGTAGTATCGGGGGACCGAATACGTTTGCGCACCGTTTCAGAGGGAACAGGAGCTGTTCTTGTTCCTGCACGTGAAGAACTTTTGCTTCCAGGCTGGGAAGGAGCAGAAGCTGGTGAGTTGCATGCAGGAGACTCCAGTTTCTTTGAGGTACCAGCTAATGGTTTGAAAGCAGCTGTTGCTGAGAACCCTTGTAATTTGGACCTGACTGTTGATGACTTGGCAGTGGAAGATGGGGTCACTGGCACTCTTGGTGATGCCAGGGCAGGGGATTGAGGACGTTTACCTAAAGCCTTCTTGGCACTGGCCCCAAGACCTAAACCAGGAGCAGGAGATTTTGATGGTTGCTTTTGAAACATATTGACAGCTGACATTGGATTCATAAGAGGCGGCTCCTGATTTCTAGCTGACAAGCTGGGGACACTGTCACTGGTGACCCCTTTCTGAAATGCCAGGATTTTTTGTTCCAGAGTTGCAAACTGAAGCACTCGGCATGGATCATATTTGAGCAGAAAACCTTGAAGAGTGTCCCAGCCTCCACCAACACGTACCATCACATGCTTGCCATGCAGCATCTGCGAATGGGGAAGAGGGGGTGGGAGAAGAACAAGAGAAATTTTCTTTTTTTTTTTTCATCTTACATTACCACCTATTGAAACAGACTAAAAGTAGCACTTCCTTTCTTACAGAGAAACATTTTAATACAGAAATTATGTGATAAACGAGGATTTTGCTTCCCAATTATTTTATTAGATATCTTCTCCTGCACAGATAGTAATTCTGTGTCAGGAAATAATGGAAATATCTTTACAGAAGACATTTTAACCATTCTGGAAGAATCTTTGTTTAGTATACCGAGTTCTGGGCATGGGTTTAATTTAAGTTATGTCCTTGAAACACAAACTCTTATGATTGCTGATGAGAGTATTCAACAACCCTGTAAAGTAAAAACCCCAAAAATCTAGGTTTTAAACAAGCACCATTCTCAGGATATTCTATGGCATTATCCTTATTTATGTTTATAGACGCACCAGAGAAATATTATCTTAGTTTAGTGTGGTTGTAAAATCAATGTTTGTGGATCAAAGATCTGAAGAATGGAGTAATTACACCTATTTAGAATAAGGGATTGAATGTCAAGTTGTCCCAACCGAAATAATTCTGTAATTCTAAAACACTCCATAAAAATGAGGTATTTCACTTAAAAGCATTTCTCTTCCCAAAATAAATATAAATTAGAGTTCTAAAAAACTACTTACTCGTATGAAGAGTATTTTATCTCCCAGCCTATAACGTCCCTCTGACAAGTACTCAATCGAAAATCGATGGGAACAACTGCAGGGAGGATCTTCTGCTATATGTTTTACCTAGTTATTAAATTGAAAGCATTTGTTAGTATTTTGACAGAAGCACAAGTTTAACCATCTAATGAGTTAATCTTCTATTAAGATGGAAGACCCAAGAAGGAAACAACTGATAAAAGGGGAAAAGGAGTCCCCAAATAAATACTGGGCTAGAGAAGATCTGCCTCTGAGAGCCACTTAGAAATGGAACAAATTGGAAGGGTGAGACTATTGCCAAGGAGGAGAAATAGTGCGTTTTCAGAGAAAGTAAGGATCTGGTGGCTGACATTCCCAAAGAAACAGATTTTTTACATCACAACACAGAGGAAATTTAAAACAAATGGATTTTTAAGCAGAATAGGAAAATTGTTCATCATTTCCTCTGGACCGATTCACAAGCCGTACAAATAATTTCCTTTTCTGCATACAAAATCATTTCAAATTGGTACAGCTACAGAGGTTTGACTTAAATCCTTCTTTCAAAAGACTTTTATCAAAGCCTACTTTAACATCTGATTAAGTTTTATGAAAGATGAAATTGAAGAGAAACATTCATTGCAGTCATAGAATATTGACACCAGAAAAATTGAGTGAGAGCATTTCTTATACTCAAAGAAGCAAGGAAAAGGAAGATGGGAAAGGAAATCAAGTGGGTTATTTATATGCACTCCAAAACATATAGAACAGCATTTTATTTACATTTTCAAAACAAAACAAATTGATAAAAAGAGGTGCATACCCTTCTGTTTGAGAAGGCTGACACATTAGATGAAAACCAGCCTGTCCTTACTGAGACAGATCATACAAGTTCAAAACTAAGAGTTTAATTGAAAGCCCATGTCACACTAAGCAAGTAGCACTTACTGCCTCGTGTAGCTCCCCATGGTGACAACATGACTTTGGTGTGCTAAGAGGTGATGGTGGCCCAGAGGTCATCAGCAGGGTTTCTTCTAGCTCAATTTCCTTCTCTAGTTTTACAAGTACAGGAGGTTCAACTCCATACCTCAAATACCAAAGCAGAGTGTTTAATTACTTATTTACTAAAGAAAACAAAAAAAAAATGATGATAACAAACTTGTAAAATTATAAGTGGCTTTACAGACAAGGGCATCTGAATCAATCAGAGGAGTAACTGCCTTGATAATTCAAAGAGAAGAAACACCTCTGAGTTTCTAGCAGAAGCCCTTCCTAAGATAGCCTTGGTGTCACCAGAGGATGTAGTAAAAATACTGCCAAAATGACACAGTTGAGGTCACATCCAATTTAGATAGACCATCTTAAAGGTTCCAGCTCTGCACTAGAAATAAATTGTCTACATTGAGATAATAGAGATACCTTCCAAAAAGCTGAAAAATTTAAACCCTTAAAATCATATTTAATGCTCAGTGAGTTCTTCCAAGAGGTACACATTATCTATAAAATTAATGTATAACTTAAACACACAGCTACAGAAACCAGCATGGAACAGCATCTCTCCAAGGGAACAGTCTGATAAATATTTGAAAAAACATTCATATTGTGTGATGGTCCTAGAAAAGCTATTCATTACTTTTTGCACAGAATTAACATCCACTGTATTGCACTTGAAAGCTGCAAATAATGTCCTAACTTTGTTTCAGCTTTTACTTAGTAGGATGTGTCCTTCAATTTCTTGTGGGGAGCATGCGTGGATCACGTACCCGGATACAATGCGCCCAATTTCCAGCAGACAAAGATACACTTGTCTTGGATCCTTGTGCAACACTAAAAGGGATGAGAATAAAGAGGAGTTACAGTTCATATTTATTGCAGGAGGCCTACGCAATTAGGTACAGACAAGAGAAGGGAAGATGAGGTATCCATGACTATAAATTTCCCATCATCCTACCCAGAGGCAAGGTACATTATCATTGATAAAGCACTACATGCTTTACAACTCTAATTTTCTATTCCATAAAATCTTTAAACCCATCCTGGCACTCCTGAAACCACTCTTCCTCCTAAGAGAAATATGTTTTATAGTCTTCTTTCTTGATGAGAACAGGAAAGAAAAAGACATGAACGCTTCCCATTCCCTACTCCCAAATGCAGTATCACAGTCTTAAAGATGAAGAGCACTTAACAACGACAAAAAGGAAAATGCACCCATTGTTCATGCTCATGATACAGATACAGCTAGGTACATGCACTCTGGAGGTTACCATCCACAGGAGGATACTCTGCAAGGGCCCTAGCTGCCAGTCAGCCTGAGTGGTTCCTCAGCTGGGAAAGAACAATCTGGGTGACTGTTACCAGTTCAATAAGCAACAGATCTTTTCTTATCACTACTTCAAAAGTCCCAGCTCTCTATTTACAGACGAAATCCAACATCTTTCTGATATTCAATTTGATATTTGAAATGCCATTGCTTGAAATGTGTTTCCTAAAGTATAATCCAAGTACGAAGTCAGATTTTCTTGTTTACATCATCTACTCCAGTTTCTAAGCCTGCTTTTTAAAAGACCCAATCAGGAAGGGTAAATCTAGAATAGAAAGCTGACACAACCATAATCTAAAAGCTACTTTTAGAGGCCAATTCATCTCTTTTTTAGTGTATGAATATGCATGTGCATGTGTGTGTAGTTGCCAGCTTTAACAAAAGTGTTTTAATTTGCTTGAGTACAAAAGGAAAAAATCCAACTATATCCCTAGCAAAGATCAAGACATTTGTTTCAGCTTGATGTCAAAGGGCACCCCATGATGCCTACTCTTCCTTTCTGCTGTCTCAGGAACTTCTTGATTTATTCCCTTCCGAGTCATCTACGCTTTTCAGGAGGTGCTGCTATATGTCCCTGATGGGAAAAAGACAATTGTCAACTTATCCTTTCCCTGTTTCATTCATGAAGAATAGCTTGAAAGTCTGATGAAAAATATCAGTGGAAAGAATGTTTCATCTTGGAGGATGCAAGTCTGCTCATTTCAACTGCCAAAAAGGCTCACAGAAGATTTTTATGCCACAAAGCAAGCTTGTGTCAAGAGTTACAGACTTCAAAACACTTCTTTGCAATGAGTGAAAGCCACAGCACTAGGAAATCATGCCTGCTTATCTCAGGGAAGCTAAACAGGTTCTAGTTACCTGTCCACTTACAGGAACTAACATGTTTAAGCAATACAACTCATACAAGGAACTAAAAAAAATTAAAATATTCTTGTAACTCAGTTCTACTCTGTATTTCCTGGCACTGAAAAAAGACACACTCACTAGTTAATCAAAATGAGACATGCAAATGATGGAGTTTTCTCAATTGTTTTAAAAGATGACTTACCCAGTAGAGATGCATGGGCAGTCCAGCCAGTATAAATAGCATTTAATTAGCATTAATGCTAATTAATAGCATTAATGGAACAAAGACTTCAAAATGCTGTTATCATATTTCATATGATTACTGAAAACAAAGATATTTCTCAGTTTTTTGCCAGACTGCTGACAGGCAGCTATATTGCTTACTAAAAAAAAAAAAAGCCAAACAACAAAACAGAATTTGGCTTGCCATAGAAAGTTTTGTATTAATTAATTTTTACTGACATAATAGCTGGTAGAAGAGCATTTCCTTATTTATTATGTGATGAAAGTACAATCCTCTTAACTAGCAGTTTAAAAAAATTTATTCCATTGCACCAGTCTAGAAGATGCTATACAGCACCAGTTCTGTACTGGGGCAGGCATACCCATAGTTGGTAGTACTTATTTTTATAACTATCTTACTAAATGGGAAAATACGAATGGTTTAGAGTAATGTTGTGTCCTGAAGTACATGTTAATTACCAACAGGCTGTTGCCACTTCAGACACAATGCCCTGATGTTGTTACCAAATTTAACCATCTTGAATGTATTATTCTAAGGGATTTTTGCAAGAAGAAGGAGCTGTAATACCAAATAAAGGATCTTATTGTGAGTTGACTCCATGGCCCTGTGGTCTTCCCACACACAGAAAGTGAAACCACACTTTTCTCCTGTTTCTCAGTGGTTCTTTTCACTGAAGAAAAACATGGTATTTTGTTGCACAGCTCTCAGTCCTGACTTCATCCCACACTGTAACTTTCAGAAGTTTGGAAAAGCATCATACAAGTTATATTAGTCATTGAACTGATTTTTGAACAAGGCTTTTACTTGGACACTGCCTTAAAATAAATAAAAGCTTGCACTACACATGCAGAGTCAAGAGAAAAAGTTCAAAAGTCTATAACAAAGCATCTCCCTGACCAGGTAGTGATTCACACAGAGATCAAAGCAAATCTTACAAAAAAAGAGAGAGCTACCTAAGCCTTCAGATTCAAAGAGGTATGTCTCATCAACTCCAATGGCTCTACACCAGTTAAGAAAGTTGGCTGTATTATCTCTGGCAAAAAAAGATCCTGATGGAGCATCCTTCTTACATGGAACTTTTCTCATAGGAAAATTCTGGCAAGGGAAGAAAACAAAAAGTACATTGTACACATCAACATTGCCAACAGATTTCAAAGCATATTTGCAAAGGAAAATACACCCTAAATTCAGAGTACAGAAACAGTTGTAACTGTTTGTGTAATTTTGTGTTTACCTCACTATGTATTCCATTAAAAAAGCTACACTAATATAGAAGGCATTCTACTTTATCATTGTGAATAGTCACTGAGCGAACAGTCCTTTGTACTCCAAAGTAACAGAGACTTGCTTGAGATTCACATTTCAACTAAGCACTGCCTCTCAATGGAAACACTGAAGCCCATCTGCAGGTTTGGATGCTTCCATGGCTGACCTGTACACGAGTCCAGCCACCAGTTCCTGGCATAAAACATACCACCAAGTGCCAAGGGATATCTTATTAACAACCCACACTGATGTCAGGGGAACAAACTCCAGACTTGGACTAGATCTTCCTCTGGCAAGACTTCTACTGAAATCAAACTAAAAACCTAGTAAATACCTTGGGATGTGATTAACAAAGCAAGCAATTTGTTGATGAGTTTATCCATCTATAAAGCCACTTTGTTGTTAATCAGTCTCTGGATACACAGCATACAAAACACTTCCTTGGGAAGCCTCACTCACCTGCTTTCCCTGTAACTGCTACTTAAAATTTAGAACTTTATATATGTATTTAAAAAATCATTATACAACTCACCCTTAAGTTATTCGTGCTACAACATTTTTTAACTGTGTTTTGAAGAACATCAATCAATTGGCAAAGCAGTACCCCATTATCAAGTTCTTCTAGCAGTTGTTCTGCTTTGACTTCCATTCCTTTAAGAAAAAGAAGGTTAATATTACAGTTACTCCACAGAGGGTAAAGAAGTTTCATATAAACTTAGAAGCAACTCAAACAGCATTCCAGTGTTAAAGACTGAAAAACAGATGAAATATATAAGTAAAATAAAATCAAATATTAGTTTAATTAGATTTTAATTAGACTAAAAATTCAGAAATATAAATTAGAATTATTAATTGTGCAACCCTTAAGAGGTGGCAGCTAATAAAACTGAAATCAAAGCATGCATTCTAATGCAATTCTCCCAGCCATTCAAACTCAAATACACCAGCTCTTAATAGTACTATAGATATTACACGTCAGTGCTGACTAGAATATTGGAAGTGCTTTGAAATTCATGAGAGAGTGAATTATTTTTAAGCTCACCCAGCAAGCCAGACAGCCAAATGGAGAGATCTTCTTGCATAGGCACCAAAGTGGCTTCATGCCGCACAGATATCCATTGGTCATAGAGGCACACGTCTGCCAGCCCCGGCCCGTGCCTTGGAGTCAGAGGGCTTCGGGGACTCAGGGGAAGCTCATCTCCAAACCACACCTGCAGAGATTTCAGCAAACTCAACACAGGAAGCTCTGATATTTGCAGTCAGATGATAAAAACTTGCGCTTCTGAATTAGACTGAAGAACTGTTATTCAAAGAGTGTTCACCTCCCTTTCAACAGATACAGCAAACCAACAGAGCAATCAAACAGCTCTGCTCTTGTTAGTAACTCCTGTGTCAATATACCACTGCATTCCTTCTCTTGACTCCCTTGGATTTAAACTTACATACTTGCCTGAATACAGAATAAAGACTACATGCATTAAATGCTTCAGGTTTTTTTAACTCAGCACATTTTAAGTCACAAAATCTGCAAATTATCATATAATTTACTACAGACTACTGATTTCTTAAGCATTTCAGAGGCATTTTGTGCTTAAATCATTAAAAATTATAGCATTAAGAGAGGAAATGTTCCCATGCAAGGAGGCATCAAATTTCTTGAACACTAATACTTAGCATTTCTCTTTAGAATTGTATATCTTGTAAATGAGAGGTAACTTAGACTTGAAGAAAAGGACCACAATGAAATTTTGTGAAGAAAAATTTCCAAGGACAGAATCTTTCTAGTATTCTTCACTATTTGCCTTCAGTTCAGTGTGAATGTAAAATATATTTACTTATATTGAAGTGATTAACTAGAATATAAGGCTATTAAAAAAACACTTCTCCATCATGATGGAAGTTTTTAAATAATCTCAGGCTTTGACTTCAAAACCTTCTTGGCTAACAACACTAAGAAGTGAATGGGTCACCTATCTGATTATAGCAATGGGTTATCCTTGTCACATTGTTCCTTGTAGAAGGGGAAAACTACTGCTTTTTCAATCAGAGGTAACTGGAGAATCTAATATTTCATCTGCTTCAGGGTAGAATTTAGTATTAAAAAAAAAGTATTATACATGTACACAGGATTTAAACACTTCAAAAGGCATTTACCTGAACTGCATTCTGCATGGTCACCTGCTTTACATTAGTTTCTCCTCCTGGGGAAAAAGAAGAGATTTTTACTACAGTCTCTCATGCTTTCATGAAAATCCTGAGAAAAACATATCAGTGCTGTTTTGGAAAAATAAGAATAAGTCTAATAGGAAGGGAAGGGGAAAGAGGGAAATGTCTTAGTAGCTAAGCTTTTGATCCAGTATTCAGTCAACTTCTGTTCTCTGCCCTGAGATAAAAGTGCAGTTATTACAGCAAAAGTAGCAACTAACTCTGTATACATAAGCAATGTTCCAAAGTTGGCAAGATTTTTAGGAGCTGTATGACATTTATTTTGTCAAAGAGCAATGCACATACTTCAAACCATTCTTATATTTAACATTGTTGTTAAATCTAAATATTTCCTTCCAATTTATCACAAGTGTACATGTGTGCAGACAGATATATGCATCCTGAGTTTACATTAAATACTTGGAATATCATGAAAACCTTAAAACAAAGTAATAATTTTGATGAATAAGATTTTCTCTTACAGAATCATAGAACGGTGTGGGTTGGAAGGGATCTTAAAGATCATCAAGTTCTAGCATAGACATATGAGAGAAATCAATGTTTTTATAAATCTCTGTTGTGATTGTGACTTTGCAGGCAGCATGCATGCACTAAGTTTTCAACAGAATGCTGCAAACTACTGCAGCAACATAGTCATCAGTACAAATCCCTGGCAAAATGAACATTAAGGAAACTTTGGAGACAACCCAGTCAATTCTTTCTCTCCTGAAGCCAACACTGTATTTTCCAGCAATGCTTTCAACCATGGGAAAATCCAGCACAAGCTCTACACTGGGTTAAGGATTAGTAAGTCTTTCCCTGGAGGCTCCAGGTCTAAAGATGTGCAGCATTGCCAGGTTAGCTGCATGCACTTGTACAGAGGGTATTTCTCCATAGCAATTTTCCAGTGGTATTTTACAATGTCAAAAAGTTCCTATCTGTGTCTTGAAACCTGTTTAAAAGTACTTACTTGCTCTCTTACTCAGTAGCTGCAATAAAATTTCATCTTACTGACTGAACTGAAAACCAGATTGCACACATTATCAGGCATTTTTAACTCATCTGTTTTCATTTAAAATTAGGTATTTTTCCTGTCCTGTCCCAGATATTTAGGCTTTGCACGTAGATGGCATCTGCTTCTCTCCTGCACAACCTGGCCATCCTGTGACAAAAGGCTGAACAGCCCATCACTGAAAACACAATTCTTGTAAAAATTCTCACCCTTTCATCCTACACAGAAAGCAGAATGGTGCCCCCTTGTTCCTTCCCACTGCTTTAAACCTCATAGGCTACGTGGGACCACATGTATCGGGCATTTCAAACAACTTACCTCTATGACTGCCAAATCAGCAACCAGTTTGGTGAAGACACTTCCTTGTACCAGGGCTGCTAGCACTTCTCAGACCTTATCAGAGACACCCCAGTGATATCTTTCCCCTTCCTTTTATTTCTAGGGAAGAAAAAAAAAAAAAAAAGAAACAGACATCCTCTCCTTGATGTCATTTTTCCTTCTATGAATGAACAAGGGAAGGGAAGGGTATATACCAAGCATTACTAATGAGCATGTTATGCTTCCCACAGCTTTGTCCAGGGGAATACGTTTTCCTTTGGCATAAGAAAGCTATTGTCCTAAGAGAAGCTCAATAAGAGGCTTCATTGATTAAAAAAATAAATAAAACAACAGCAGAACAGCCAGTAGAGAAGTTGGTCTCATTAAAATAAGGAGTTCCATATAGGCTAACAAGAGCTCTAGCATATTAACTGCCAAGGGAAAACAAAAGACAGCCTGATTCACAGGGAGCACTCAAAACATGAACAAAGCAAAATATTCACACTGCAGCTATCAGAGGAATGCTCAGCATCTGCAGTTTTGTGGCATGCCTAACAAACACTAGTCTTGCCAAAAAAAAAAAAAAAAAAGAGATTGAGGAAAATTGTGGCACTTGAACTTCAAGGGCCTGTTCTTCTAAAACAAGTTATTTTGTAAGCCCATATGTCAGAGCTCCCCAGAAAGCCAAAAGGCTTCACTTATTATCAGGGCATCTGAAAAACACTTAACAAAAACCCCCTCTGATGATGAGAGCTACAGTGCATGAATTTTGAGTTGAAAAGTAATATAGTAACAATTGCCCATTTTCATATGCCAAACTGTTCAGCTCAGAGATTGCAGGGAAAACAGATTAATGTAGCCTTAACACTTACTGCGAGAGGCACAGGATGAGAAGACCCAGATCTGCCACCTTCAAGCAGTCAGCCTGTAAATGTGCAGAAGGTGCTGTGGTGAGGTGAATACTGCAGTACCAGGGAGAGTCATAACCAAATCTGACTTCTTCTAAAACCAGTTGGGTTCCCTGAATCAGAAAGCTGTACATAATGAATGAAGTAAGTATCTGATACTGAATTTTGGCAGCTCCAGATAGGACTGCATCAGTTTCTACACATGCCAGTTTTATCCACTCTCATTCAACAGGCATTTGGTGTTCAGACACTGAAGTTTGTGAAAGAAAGGACCTCAGAATAAAAGTACACTGTAACACATCCCCCACATAGCTTCAGGCCATGCCATTCTTGTTTCCAGGCAGACCTTGATACCCTCAAGGTCCCTTGGGACAGAAGACTGAATAAGCCCATCACAGTACAAACAATTCTTTTAATAATGCTTCCCCTTCCTCCTACTGTTTCT
Source organism: Passer domesticus (assembly GCF_036417665.1). Taxonomy (NCBI): domain Eukaryota; kingdom Metazoa; phylum Chordata; class Aves; order Passeriformes; family Passeridae; genus Passer; species Passer domesticus. The sequence goes on along the minus strand of NC_087478.1, from coordinate 45,072,901 downwards.
GATGTTGTTTCTTCCCCATTTTCCCCTCCCTGCTTCACCCCTTAAAACAAGGAAGACACCAGAAACTCATGAGATTTTCCCAACCAGGGGGCAACCAGTGCAGTTCCAAGCTCACTAAGTACAGAGGTCCCCTACCACCAACCCCACTTTCAGAAAACCCCTCATTTTTGCTGGTACTTCTGCTGCCAATGGCTCTGTGTGATGGAAGGAGAGGAGCTCTCACCTAGCCACACTTACAGCTAGATCAATAAAGAGACACTGACTTACTGGGAGACAGGTGGTCAGCCACAAATTATATATCAGGAGAGGCAAGAATTGCCTTCAGCTGGTTGAGTGCCAAACCTCCAGTGAAGGACTAGAGCTGTGGATCAACACCAGGTAAGAGAGATGAGAAAAAGATCCCGATGTATTGACACATGGCATAGGGGCAGGCATTCCTCAGGAATGGGGGTGCAGACACTCCCTGGACATGACCCACACAGACTTGTGAGACCACAGTTTGCCTCTGCTCTCCACAGAGATGCCCAGCACTTTGCCCCCAGACACTCTGAGAAACAGCAGAGTCAGCAAATACTACAGCACTTTGCACAAATACTTCAGGGTGTTAACACATGCTCTTAGATACTCCATGAGATAGCCTGCTTAGGATCAGCTGTATCAGGATTTACAGATCACTCAGTGGGCACCAACCAGCAAGACATGCTACACTAATTACAACCCATTCTGTAGTACAAGATGAACCGAGTCCAAATCCCATTTTACTTGACTGAACAGTTTACATATAAACAAACAAAATCCACAACTCTACAGATAGCTGAAACATTGATGAAGCAGCCATTGACCTTGCTTAAGTAGAACCTAAAGGGATTCACAGGCTCATTAAACTGCCTTCTGTTAACAGGCTCATTAAGAAAACACTTGGGTAGAAACATTTCTACATCTTCACCCTATATTTAAGGTATATAACATCATCTTCTATTCCATCAACGCCCAAAGTCACAACAGTCTAACCCAGAGCAACTGGATTAGTCTCGACAGTACCTACTGAAACCCATGTTTATAAACACACCGAAATGAAAGAAGCTGTCATGTCAGTATCTGTTGAAACCTACTACAGGATAGTCAAGGTTTTTTTTACAGACACATCTACGAACATGCAAAAGAAAAGGGGTAGGCACAAGAGACATCCACTGAACGGAGCGCTACTCCATCACTACAGTAATTTCAGAGCCTTTTCGTTGCATTACCGAGTCAGCAGGAGCTCTGCTTCCCTGGGGAGGCCTCAGAGGCACGAAAAAGAAAGAACCAGACCAGTCAGTCCGAGGTGATGGGCTTTAAGGCGGCAACCAACTCCCTACATTAAGGCACGCTGACTGCTCTCCCCAGACTGCCTTTCCACGCCTCTCCGCGAAGCGCACACCAGCAGAGGCAGTGAGCACGCTCTCCCCTACCAAATGGCCACAAAGGTCCTGGGTACACCTGTCAGAGCAGAGAAACCCCCTTGAGATCAGGGAGGAGCACTTCGTCTCGCCAGCTGCCATCTCCGCAGGAGACATGCAGACGGCTGCTTTCCCACAGGAGCATCCAGTTTGGGCAGAGGCTGGTTAGCAGCAGGCACGCTGCCCCAGCTGCTCCCCCCACACACAGGCAAGCTCTTCTCTCCCTCCCATTTCTAACCCACGCTTCTTCCAGCAAAGCAACACGGAGGGGAGCATTTTTTGATGCCCATTTAGCAGGCAGCTGGCTGGCCATAATCAGGAGTAGCTTATTATGACTTAAATATAAAATCGTGTATTATTCTAAAATATCCACCCGGTACAATTTCAAATGCATAGGTCAGTTAGGCCTTATAGCTCCCAAAGGAATACATGTACTTTTTCCCATGTCTTGATCTGACACTATGCCAAAGGTGACACACAGCATCCCTGGAACACGGCCAGCTTTTGGGCAAAGGAAGGAGCCAGACGCTTTTCGGCTTATTAAGCAACATGAATGAGTGTTTTAGCCAAGAGCACTGGGGCAAATTTCCTACAGAAACAGCACTGCATCCTCAAACGCCTGCGTAGGGCACAGGAGAGACTGGTTTGAAAGCGGTTATGCAAAAACTCTCCCCTCTCCCTTCCCCAGGGTAAGTTTCAAGGCACTTCCCTTCCGACAGCCGCGACTGAGTCGCTGGATGAGCTGCTGCCGCTGGACGGGTGACGGGGCCGATGCCAGCGAGCGGCTCCGCCCAGCTCCGGGCTCTGCCGGGGCTCCCCGACCCGCGGGACTCAGCGCGTTCCCAGCGCTGCCCCTGCCGACGGGCGGGACCCGCCGAGCGCCGCCGCTCCGGAGCTGCGCGCCCGGGACACCGCGGCGAGCGGGGCTCCGCCGCAGCGCCCCGCTCCGCGCCGGGGCCGGGACCGCTGCTCCTCAGCCGCCCCGCGCCTCCCCCGCGGGCCGGCACCGCGGCCGGGCCACTGCCACCCCCCGGTGCGGCTGCTGTCACACCCACCGCTCTGCCGTGCCGTGCTCTACCGTGCCGTGCCGTGCCGTGCCGTCCTGCCCCGTGCTGTCCTGTGCTGTGCCGGGCCGTGCCCTCACGGCGCAGCGGGCGCCGCCGCGCCGGCCGCTCCTTTCGAAAGCGCCAATCGGCGCCGGGGGCGGGGCCGTGCCCGCCGCACCTGGCCCGGAGCCGCCGCACCGCCCCGCTGCCGGGCTGCGGCCCCGGGCTGGGACATCACCTCCGGGCTGGGACATCACCTCCGGGCTGGGACACGGCCCCCGGGCTGGGGCACGTCCCGAGCGCTGGGAGCCGAAGGGCCGCCGGCGTTCTGGCCGCAGCGCTCGGCACAGCGCTGTCCCCGCCGCCGGGGCTCGCGTGGCCGGGAGCGGAGCCCGGCACGAAGAGTCCCCCCACCCTGCCTGCAGCCCCCGGCTGCATCCGCAGCTCCGTGCCCAGCACGAGACACGCTTACCTGTCCCAGGGATGCTGCTGGTGGTATTTTTGAAAGCCATTAAGCACCAGCAATCAAAGTAATAAAGTAAAATAACCTGTGACACACTTTCACAAAGTAAAGATACTCTATAATTTTTACTTCGAAATAATAATGCAATTCAAGTTACATGTTATATAATTAAAACTGTTTTTGTGTGTATGTGGTTTTCCTCCATTACATAATTTTTCATCTTGTGAAGAAATAACATCTTGCACACCTTAACGTGAACACATTTCAGAGTTGAACAGCAAATGACTATGACATTAACCATTTCAGCATTTATTACTGTAACTATCTGGAATATATTCTTTGTCAGAGGTAAAGAACAAAAAAACACTGCAATGAAAAATTATGAATGGAAACTTGCATTTCCCCATTTCTTTACAGAGGAACAGTTACTGCAATCAGCTTAATTGCAGCAGGAATTAATTGGGTTCCTCTGAAGAGCTGGTGGGCTCTTTCTGGTTAGAGGATATAAATACAGAAAAAGTTATACTCACGTGTGAGGATCTGACAGCTATACAATATTCTGTGTCTAGTGAACAAAATGACTTTTATGAATCCATGGCATGTTTCTATAAAAATGCAGTAAAGAAAACATCATGCACCGTGGGAACTTCTTTATGAAAATAAGTGCTATGTGGTCCTTTAAAAAGATATTTCTCCTAAAATAAAATAAAGAAGTATCCATCACTGCACATCCCAGATCTCACAGAGAAGAGGTGTGAATTTGTGATCATTCACTCTCCATGACATCAGCATCTCTGCGTGATGATGGTTAAATGTCCGTAATTCTGTGAGACGGCCCAGGAGACATGCAAAGTGTTGAGGGTTATCTGGGTGGTGAAGCTTGCAGACTTTTTGTAGGATATCCAGCAGAGGTTCTTGAAGCCTTTCCACAGAATCTCTGTCCTTTATGTATTGTCGATCTGATTATGGTTTTAAAGAGAAGAAGTGATTAGCAAATATATGCTCTTATACATTGCAAATATTTACACTGATAAGTTAATATAAAAATGTTCAAATATTTACACTGGGCACTGATGTTCATACTATACAAAGAATATTTATTTCAAATTAATATGAAATAAAGTGTTTAATGCTGTGTTTTTGCTTGAAGGGTTTTCATGTAACCTTCTCACTTCTAGCTAGAGAAAACTTTTAACCTTCTCAAAAACTGAAGTGTTTTAACTCTGCAAAGTTGCACTGGAGTTCTACCATCATCTCTCCATGTGATTCTGCACCAGAGTATGTCATGCGATGCATTGCAAAAACTAAGCAATAGTTTTTGGAGGTGTAGTACTCCTGGGGAATTTAGCCAGAAGACAGGAGTGTAAAAGCAGGTCACCAGGGTGAAATCAAGCATCTTCATCCTCAGATTAAATTTCCTTGTTAGAAATATTTGTATTTTTATTTTGTTCATATGGAAACATGTGTTTGGATACTTGGATTAGGAGAAGAAGAGAAGGATGGGATTTTTGGTGTAAAAAAAATGTCCTGAGACATACTTACTCAAAGAGTGATGGAAATGCTTCACCTTCCCATCTTTCATGAAACCTGGTTTGGAGATCTCCCAATAAAGTCTGAAGACTTTCATTGCCATACTCTAAGTTATTCTAAGTTATAGCATTTCCCAATTTCCCTTTAAAATATGTGGCATTCCACAGTGGTTAGTGGTGATGTGCATTTAGCCACATCCGGGGTTTTCTGAAGGAAGAAGCCTGTTTTGCTAAGCAGTGAAGAGATACCCGTAATTTTTAAAAGCATGTTATTTAAGCAGTTTCTTCCTTGTATTCAAAACCAAATGGTGCAGCAGGACATTTGGAGTTTGTATTTCTGTGCTTGTTTTCTGGTTTAACAACTGAATAAACAGAATGAGCATGCACATTCACTTGCTCCATGTGGAATGTAAGTTTTTACAAATCTCACGTCTGCTCCTCATGCTTTCTTTCCAGAACCACTAATATTTAATTCCGGATGAGAAGGAAGTTACCTGGAGACAGGATAACTATGGCTGTGAGCAGTGCATATTCTTCCGGTGTCATCTTCAGCTCTCCAATGCTTTTATAGAAATTAAACATGGGAGTTATGAATTCATCTGAGATACCTGTGAGAATGAAAAAAATAGTTATAGTATGTCTTAATTATTGAAGCACTCTGGTTTCTTGCTACACAGCAATTATTTCATATTTCATATTCACTGTCTTGGTGGGAGAAATCTACTACAGAAATCATGATGCAAGACAATTAGTTACAAAAGCATATCCTTGTTTTCCAGAGCAAACTAGACACAGGCAAACACTGGCAATTTCTTTTTGCGTGGTTTCAAAGTCTTTTTTTCAAACAATTCATTTCACTCTGCAGTCCATCTGGCTCTTCAGGACAAGTCTCACAGGTGGTTTCCTTGTCTGCTGATAGTCCTCTTTGTGAAGCAGACCCTGTGTTTCCTGTCTCTGCATTAGTTATGTGGAAACCTCTCAGGGTGTATGGTTTAATTCCAGCCCAACTCTACAGCAAACTGCCTTGGGCAGTTGCTTCAGTTGTCTCCATAAAGACACTTAATTACTCCTTTTATGTAGCCTGAAACTTTCGTTAGGTCTAGGATTACCTGTAGTCCAAGATCAACTTGCTTGCAACTACTTCTACCTTAAAGCATAAAACAATGTGTTATAAAATACAGAGCCAAAAATAGCTAAACTCCAGGCCTATTTAAGAATAGGGTCATGTGATTCTCTCACCATCAGCAGAAGCCTTTGGGGTTTCCAAACTAAGGCATGTCAATGGGACTTCTTCTTGCTGACTTTGTCATCAGGTCACAATGTTCTTAGTTAGCCTTAAATTACAGATGTACTCCATCCTGCTCTTTGGTGTAAAAGAGAAGTTCTGTGATATCAAAATTATTCCTCTTTTAAATGATATGTGAGTCACTCAGAGCAGACACGAAACTATTGACAGCAGCTGCTTGCAGCTCTGAAGCAGTGTAGACATCCAAATCAGTGGTTCTGCAGCAAGAACCTTTTGGCCTTCCTTGGCTGAAAGGATGGAAACCTCCTTGGTTCCCACAGATGAGGGCCGTAGGATCTCTTGTAGATTTAATCTTAATTTTGAGCTGTTCTAGGAGAAATCTTTATAACTTAACTTCCTTTGGAAACCATGTGAATTAATGCAGGTTTGAGTGTTGTGTACAACACCAAGCTGAAATCCAGATTAGTGAGGTTTGGAGTGCCCCCAGTAGGCAAAATTCAAACTGAAACTCAGCATGTGGAACTTAAAGAAAGGAAACATGAAGTCACTTGACTCAAGTATGAAACAGTCACATTTTGCTGTGACAGTGAATTTACTTCAAGCAGTGGAATAGTTATTTGTCCCAACAGTGAAGGAATGGTCTTGTAGGGTGTGGTTTATTTCATGGCTGAGTCATGTGTTCAAACACATGACATGGGCAACCTATGTTCACTTCAGTTTACAAGCCACAAATCTTGTTTCCATGATGAGTTCAATACTACTGAGTCTAAGTAAATTAAAGGGATATGTGCGATGTGGGTCAGCTCGTCCTGTAGAAGTTAGTAACACAGCTGGCCCTTCTGACACAGCAAACAATAGTCATAGCATCTAATGTGCTGCCAGGCTTATGTTGTTAGTCATCAGCATTAACTACTTAAAATTTTGAATACCTGTTATTGCTAACTTTTGGGGAACCATCTGTCTCCCTCTTGGGTGGTTTTAAATGCCAAGGTTCCTTATAATATGTAAGTAGCACATATGTACAGAACAACAAAGTTTTAAAGTTTGCATGAAAGTAGAAAAAATAAAAGCTAAAAGTTGGGCCCTAAAGCAGAGCAAAAGAATTCCTTTCATGGAAATGAGCAGCTCAGCAACAACATAAGAAAAGTCTAAGACAAAGTTGATATTTTTAGAAGTCTCTGTGCAAGGTATTGTGCCGCTGGGCACAATCATCTTGACAGGAAACAAGAAATGGTAGGAAGTGGGCTGTGACTGACTCCCATTATTTGTTTCTCATATTCATAATTTGAAGGGGTTTTCTCTTTTTTCTTTTGAAGGTCAGGCTAGCTTTCATCTGGATTAATTTATTGCTTTTGGTGACCCCACACTCCTCAAATCCTATTGTCTATATAGCAGAAGTAGGATGAAAATGGTGCTGGAAAACAGGATATGGAAAAGCTAGTGAGGACCTAAATTCACGTTCTCACTGCTCCAAACAATGTCTGTGAAACAATCCCTGCCCAGAGAGCTTCTAATCTAATATTAACTATGGAAGGGTGAAGCAAAACAAGAGTATAGATGTGAAAGCAAATGAAATTACTGCAGAGAACTCTTCATTAGTGTACTGCAAACAGAGAAATAAAACAAAACCATAGAGATGAAAGGCAATTATAAAGGAATGTTTGAGCAATGCAAGTGATTTACCACTTTTCCTAGGGAGAATAGAACTTCAAAATCTTTAACTGATATATGTCACAAGACAATTAGGAAAAAAATCCGTGAAAAATAAGCAGTTTTGGAACTAGGATAATAGAATATTTTCTCTTAGCAGTTTTGCTGTCATCCCACTTATGCTGGAGTTTCCCTGCTATTACTTCATCATCTTGCATGCACGTTACACAAATTGCTTTTCTGTCACAAGAGGGGGCTGTTTTCTAATGTGATTGTAAACGCTTCGGTTTGGATTTAATAAGCTCCAACAGAAAGAAAAAAAAAAAAAACATCCAGGAAACACAGGAAACAGATGTTTATAGTTCTTACTTTTTTTTTTTTTCCTAGCTACTGTATGAGATGTTGCCACTTCAGATTATCAGAACAAGAATTAAAGGTGATTTGGTGCTTGTTACTGGAAAGGCTAGAAAAGAAGTGTTACATGATTTTCCCAAAGTCATTACTACAAGTTATAGCTCAAAAGTGAAAAAAAAAAAAAAATCAAATAAATGAAATTATATTTCTGGCCTCACTGAGAACAGAAAAGTTAGTTCTGCCTTACCTTCTATATTTAGATCAGATGAGAGCCCTGCACAGTGCTGTCAGGCAGGCAGAGCTTCCTGGTCACTGATAATGATGCCTCCTTCCTAACTTTCTTCAAAAAGGTTTCAAAAACCTTGTTTTATGCAGCATTATGGCAGTAAGAACATGCTTATCCTTCATATGTCATTGGGCATCTTTCTGTGTACACAAATTTGGCTCACCCAACTCAGCCACCTGCAGAAGATGCTGCAGATTGTTTGATTATTTTGTTATGTTCATGCCTGTCTGGCTGTAAACCCAAGCGTGGTCAGTGGGAAATACAAGCTTTTCTGAGTGCAGCTTTGCAGCATCAAACTAGAGCAGATTTAAACACATGAACATTATTCACTCAACATCCCTGACTTGCACAAGTTCATCCCCCTCTGTAGTTCAAGGCACAGCATTACTTTAGAGCTTGTCTTTTTTAGAGTTTTGTTGCTATGATTACTCTTTAAAAGTAAGATGACTGATACTGATATCATAAGGTTTGCAGTTGCAGGCCATGAATAATTATCTGTTTAACATAATCCTGGAATATGTGTGTTTACTGTGGTATCAGGTCAGTGGTGCCAGCTTTTTGAGACAGCATTCTCTTTTCTATTTTGGCCATTTTGCAAAACTGAATAATTAATCTATTGCAAGAAGAAAGCTTGAGAGTAAATGCTAATTAACAGTAACTAACACTTTGTTATTAATATAGATAGAGATCATTTTTTCTTGATAAACATTGAAACATTAGTGAATATGAAACCAAGGGTATATTAGTAGCTGCTTTATGCAAATAGAATATTCTAATTACTCACAAACTTACATTTTATCTTTCACATTATGCCATCTACCAAAACTGTTTTTCATGCTGCTTATTAGCTCTCCCTTCTGAGCTATTCAAATGCATAAATGGTGCTTTAAACACTAACCAAATTCACTCCTGTGATGCTGAGTGCCAAATCAGGAGAAAATCTAGCCAGGAGAGAAGACACACCAGAGCATGGGCACATTCTTTTCTGTCTCCTGTTACCTTGTAGGGATTAAATGGGATCAACTTAAAAGAGACTTAGCATGTGTTGAGCAGAACTCACAACCAAGTACCAAAACCCCATCATCTTTAAAGCAATCCATAGGACCTCTCTTAAGTCATAATTGCAAGCAAAGAAACCTTAGTTTAAAAAACCAACCAAAATCCCCCCAAAAATGCAAAAAACACAAAAAACCCCAACCAACCAGACAAACAACAACAACAACAACAAAAAAACCCTAAAAAGACCCAAGCCTCTAAGGAAGGTGCAAATGACCTTTCCACACACCCTCCTTTAGCAATGGCCTGCGTGCCTGCAGTCAAGAGAGAAATGTGGTCTAGCGCACAGTAGCAGCATCTGCACTGCCTTGAGCTAGTCTTCATAGGCAGAGTCTGAAAATGATTTTTGGCCTGAAGAAACACACCTATGCAGAAGAAAAGAGATTGGGTTCCTGACATTTGTTTTTGCTTTCGTGGGTATAGATCTATCGTGTAGATATGATTTAAATCATTTTTGGCACTCTAATTGTGCTTCAGGTACCTAGAACTGGATGACTCGGCATGGCAGATTGTGCAGGAACAGTGTGTGAACAGAAAAGCTCTTTTGTATACTTTGCAATTTAGAGGGGTCTAAATTTCTAAATGTTTTGGGCAGTGTGCCAGTTTTGCATTGAGTCACAGGATGATGTGTCTCCTTCCACAAGGATGCACATGACCATTTGGAGACACTTTGGACACGTCAGTGAAGATCATTTTGTTTCTCTGCACACACCCGAGCACAAGGGGGGTTTGAAGTACCACCCTTGCTCAGTACTAATAACCAAATTATAAAAGACAAGGGCAATGGAAGTTATTAGGTATCTATGTTCCAATACCAAACTTTGCTTTTGGTTGCAGGAGCCTCTTATCCAAATCATAGGGAACTTTGTATCCCACATTCAATGGCAAAAGGTGGCCTCTTGCCAACGCTTTGAAAGTGCGGCTATTTCTTTTTTTTTCTTTGGATCTGAGTGTACTTCAGCACCTGTAACCCATCCAGGAAGACAACAGTGTGTTTCACAATGTCAGAGGTCCTGCTGCCAACTTAAAAATCTTCCCTTTCTGTCAATATCAGTATTTTATTTCCCAATACTCAACTTCCTAGAACTGCTCTGTAAAGTGACAAAATAAAAATCTCTATCTTTTCATGACTACTGAAACCTGGTATCTTTAGCAAAACTACAAATCCTGACAGAGAAAAATTTCTGTATCTCAGCTCTGTATTTTAAAAATAGTGTACTGCTCAATAATTGGGAGAATTTGCTTTTGAAATAAGAGAAAACCACCAAGCATTAAATTACTAGAATGTCAGCCTTTTACAGAATGAGTCAATCACAATATGCTATATGCATAGTGAAGCATCAAATAAGATGAGTAAATGGCAACAAATCTCAGTAATATTAAATTTTAAAAGTCTGTATTTCTCATTAAGTCTCAATATTAGGGTGTGTAGGAGAGCATTTCAGTCACAGGAGCACCTAATGCGAGAATTTTCCTAACAGCTTATGGAGAAAGACCATCAGGGCTCCAACAGAGGCAGTCTCTGAGGTGCAGCAGGACTTGAGCAATATGCACAAGCTGAGAAATAAAAATACACCTCATCAGCATGAGAATGAAAATGAATGCTGATAATGCTCAAAGGTCATCACCACCAGATCTCTGACTTCTTTATCAGGCAAAAACCCCCAAACATTCCATACAATCAGACCAGAGAATACATAAATATTAATAGATGAGAGCAGCTTCAAAGCGCACATGGTGGCAGGTGACAGAAGTCTGGACAGCTTGTGACTTTTAGGCAGAATCACCACCACGCTCTCTGATTTTATGGATACAGGCATCAAAGCTTGACAATAGAAATTCTGTGATATTTAGACATTAGTCTATACCTAAAAATATACAGACAGAAATTCTGACTAACAGCAATAATTTATGGCTGCTGGCATGACAATGTTTAGGACCTCACTAGGAGCCATAAATAATCCTGATGCTATTTTTTTCATTTGTTACCTATAAACTTGATTTTCAAACTCCCACTCAGCCAACACTGACTTTCTTCTGATGCTCTCTGTTGTCCTTGTATATTTCAGTTTGCTGCATTTAGCCTTTTTTGGTTTTGTGTTTATTTGTTTGTTTTCCAGCGAGGCACAGGGAGAAAGAGGGGTTTAATCTCTTCTGGCCTTGGACTCTTGTCTCTTGGACCAGTCTATAACATGATAATGGGCAGCTACAGCTTTTAGTAGCATTTGTCCTTTCTGGTTAAGACTGGAAACGATTGTTTACATTTCTACTCTGTCACATTTGGTACAGGCTACTGTGAAACTTAGAGCCCTGGTGTTGAGTTCTATGACATTCAGAGGTGTTAACTGCATAGTATTTAATATCTGCAATATTGAATATTTGTATTATTGAATTTTTGTAATGTTTTATTTTGCTATAATTTATATTACATATTATTGAAATAACATTGAAAGCTCTATGGGTAAACAATGATAACAGAAGAATTTGGATGCCTTTCTATCATTTTGTTTAAACTTTGACACATGAAAATAATGAGGATTTAAACCACAAAAATTAGCTTTTCTGTAGTAGATATTTTAAAACTATTTCAAAGTTTCATTTATTTAAAAGTTAAATAGGTCCAGTAGCAGTAATTAAACTAGAAATGCAAAGATTTACAAGCTGCTTTTTTTATTGTCACAGCCCCATTAAATGCAGCAAAGAAAAATCTTTTAAAGTAGGTTTTAATTTGCACTAAGTAGAGAAATAAAATATATGATTTATTTTATTCTGGCTATTAATAGAAGGAAAAAATGCAGTCAGCAGCAGTAAGCTGGATAATACATTATTCTTTTGTAATACATGGAGGGGGAAGTTCTAACATCAGAATTTCCTCTCATGTCTTTAACTTGATCCTGGCTTGAGGGAAGATGCTTTAGAAAGCTTCTTCCAAGAGCAAGAAGATACACATTTGTATTTATACACACACACAGAGGTTTAAGAAGTTATTGTGTTTCATTTCTTGGGAGTTATTCAACCCAGGTTTTTGGTCTAAGAATTTGCTTTTAATTTACCCTGGAGTTTTTCCCCACAGAAAAAAAAAAAAAAAAAAAAAAAAATTGCAGGAAATATACCACATTTGTTACTTGTCTTGAAATTTCTACACAATTTTTTTTTTAATTGTTCTGCACAAAATGTGGTGGTTTTTTTAATCTGCAACATGACAGGTAAATAATACTAAGGCAGGATACAATGTAGTATTCCAGCCAGTTTTATTATCGTAAAGTCAAGCACAAACTTGTAAAATATAATATTGTATCTCATCTGGATTCAATAGCTGCAGAAAATTAACAGAATATTTTAAAATTGTGACTGAGAAAAATTATTGGTATGACATAAGGGTTTATGCAATGTTCTGGATTAAAGTATTTCTTGCTTTTAGGGTTTTTTTTAATGAACAATTGATACTCTGAACAAAGAAGCTTCATACTCATTGTACAGATTATAGAAGAGAAGCTTTCAGTAATCATGTTGCCATATGGATTCATTTATCCAAAACCTATTTTTATCAAAAATGTGGGTTATAATCCAGTAAAAAAAATCTCTTAATGAAGACATTTGGATCTGTGACAACCCATTACAGTTTCCAGGAAATATATCTGGCCTTCTTGGCATACTTTGCCTGCAGAACCTGGACCAGAAGCTATTCATATCACTCTAGAAGTCACTGTTTCCAGTCCATGAAATAGTACCCTCTTATAATCAATGAAAATGAAAGAAATATGAAAAATTACTAATTATAAATGTGTGCTAAGCCAAAATAAATATATATGTTCAGCTAGTGAATTATTATCAAGTTTTCTGACTCCTTTCCAGTGAATTAAATATGTAAGTATTGGCTTAATTTTGCTTACATCAGTTGTCCTTTCTGAACTGAGTTCAAGCCCATTCCCATGACTAATATTGAGTTACATGTTCTTCTGTCTCCTCTCCTTCTGATCCTTAGAAAGGAAAGTCAGAAGGCAGAATCTAAAGAGAGACTGACTCTCTCATTCAGGATTGTTGATCCCTTTGAATATTAATTGCTAGGTATCTGAAGGTTGGATAAAGCTTGCTGATCAATACAGAAAAAGGCAAAACATTCACTATTGCATTGGTAGAGCACAAAGAATGCATAATAATGTACAACACAACTTCTGCTCTAAGGAACAAACAACATCTACCCCCATTTGGCTTTTCATAATTATTACGATTTATATCTAGAACCAGTTGAATTTATCAGAGGCACTGAGCTTTCAATGGACCTTAAGAAGCAAAAACATACTGAGAACATTCTGTATTTATAATTCTTCTGTGCACTTTGTTCAGTGTGATTCAATTTTACCAGAACAACCCTAAGAATAGGTGCTTGCCTTCAGTCATCTTCAGTAACATCCTAAAATCTTTTTTTTCTTCTTATACAGATTGTCTTTAAAAGCATAATTACCAATACTTTATGTGAACAATTTGAAATGGTAACAGTTCTTCATCATTCTTTCATACTTATCCCTGGAGACATGCACTAAGTTTATTTGATGTAGCATTATTGATACAAGTTGAAATGTACTTGTAAAGAGTCCTTTACCTTATGAACTTTAGACTCAAGGCTCAGTTAGATTTATTCTAGTTAATTTAAAGACCATTCAGATAAATCTATCTCAATGCTACTAAAGAGCTTCCCAAGGGCCAAATAGTGACACAGAAGTGGAATGGTGTGGTTTGGTTTTGCCTCATTGAACAAGATACCTACCACTGTTGCGAATTCTTTCTTCTAGAAGGACAGTGTGTCCCGTGGGAAGTTTCCTGCTGAAGATCTCAGCTGAGCGGAGGAACATGGCTTCTACTGCTGAGCCCTTCAGCAAAGCAATCTGGTCTTCATGATCAAGGGTTTGGAAGCCTGAGGACACATTAGAGACAAATCAGACAGCAAAAGAAACAGTTCCCACTTTTTCTGTCCTGAAATTCCTGCGTGTGAGGTGCCACACATCTGCATAACCTCGATGTTGGTGTCCGTAGGCTTGCTAAGTACTGCAGACATTCCAACCTGGACTTCAGCACATGACACTGATTTGAACCTCCCCAAAGTTTATGAGGATTATACACGTATTTCAGTGTTCATGGTACTTTTTGAGGATAAGCAAAGTGTGGTGTTGTGTAACCAATAGCGAGAATTTTGTCTAACCTGATGCTGCTCCATGGTATCTTCTGTCATGTTTCCACCTGAACTCTCTACACTCCTTTCCCACTGCCATGCTGCTTTCAGTTTCACCATGCTCCTTCCTTATTTAAAGGTGCCTACCACATGCCCAGTGTTCAGTCTTGAGGTAACATGAACTTGAGAGTTTAAAAAATTCTAATAAACTTAGATTTTCAGCACTTGTCCATAACACACCATGCAAGGACCATAGATATTGGTGCCACCAATTAGAGAAAGTTCTTGTGTGCGACTCACAATTCAGTGGGTGTTATAACCTAGAGGCATTGCTAGAAAGGCAGCAAAGGGAATAAAGTAAAGTCTAGCAAGTGATAGTGGTAATTTAGAGGCAGACTATTTGGCACTGCAGCAATATATAAAAATAAAATCTCTACAGACACAATCCTTTCTCTGAGCATTTTCTGTGTCAATAGTTAAAGGGTGCCAAATCAGGTAGTAGCAGAGTTTGGATTGTTCAGTCTACTATTCTTCTGAGCACAAAGCACTTTTTCTTTATACAATATCTAAACAGTGTGTAGAAAGATCAGGCATTTTTAAATAGTCTTTAAAATATACACAAAGCTTTCCAAAAGGCAACAGAAAGGCACCTAAGCTTTGCAATAACAAAATTTTCTCCAACACACTGGATATACCTGGTAGTTTTTTAGTGAATTCCACAAGAACCTGCACGTGACTGGTGGCCATTTCTGTTAAAATCAGAAAATTTCCTTCAGCACTGAATTCTTCGTTCAGCTGTTGAAAATCAAACCAAACAAAGTCGGTTAATTTTCCCTGGCAATTCCTATTTAGGAGCATAAAATACAAGAACTATTAAACTGGACCAGGCAAGAGTTCTGCCAAACACTGTAATTTGTCTCCAATTTGTCAAAACCAAGTATTCTGGAAGACAGCATAAGAAGCAGACAGTATCTTTTACTCTAGAAAATATTTTCAAGATTCAAGGATGGTGTCTTTACAGGAAAGGAAGCTTGACAGCAAGTCACACTCAAATCAGTGCCTACATTGACAAAGGAAAAAACAAAGCTCCAATCAGCAAAGGTTAGATTTGATCACAAGAGTCTTATTCTAGAGTTGAAAGTTTTTTCTTAACATTTAAGTTTCATAAAGATGTGGTCTAATTTTTGACTGAATGGGAGAGATTCTGTCCCACTTTCAGCATGCCTAAAGTGTAAGCCCACAGTTTGCTCTACTAAGTACACCTACTTATGCTGACTATAAATATTTTTTGCCTTGTAATCCTCAGCTTCATTATCAGTGTTTCAAAAATGAATTTATCAGTATACTTACTAGCTTTTTTGACACCTCCTGGGGTATTTGTTGTTTGCTGTATGAATCCATAATATAATCAAGAAGTTTCTGCTGCTCTGGGGTAAGTTCTACCTTCTCCTATACTGGCAAAAAAAAAAAAAAAAGCCCATCATGAAATGCAGTCATAGTAATGATGTAGCATCTCTTGCTTTAGGCAAAAGCTATACATCCATTTTTCACCATTTGGAGACCAGGGAGATAAGAGGTTTGCTTGTCACTGAGGCTTTTACAGAAGTGCACAGAAGACAGGTGTATAATGTTTTTAAACTGCGTAGGTTTGTGTGGTTAATTATCAGAAATAAGGAAATATTTAGCAAATAACTAGGTAAGTTCAAGTTTTAATATCACACTTCAATGTATGTGATATATGTACCATAGAAAAAAATACTGCATAGATCTTACAGATACTTCACAGGGTTTTGACTAAAAATATAAGAACTACATGTACACTCAAGGTATTTCTATTTCCTTGACTTAGTGGAAGCTAAAGTTTTAATCTGGTAGCTCCAGAGGGGTTTCAATACTCTTTATTCACTGTACTAGATGCATTTAACAAAAATCACATCACCAGCAATGAACTATTATAAGAATTCTCTTACCCTATATATTTTAGTTGTAGAAGTTACTTGTTTCACGTCATGGCCTTCGTTGTCTTCACTGACTGTCTGATCTGGGGGCTGCTTCACATTTTTCCGTAGCCTTTTTGACTTGCACTGTATCTCTGTTAAGAGACCTGGGACACAAAATGCAACACAAAGCAATTGGATTTATATATGCCTGAGGCACTGAAGAGGTACATAGACATGCCCATGAATGCCCTTTACACCAAGAGCCCTCTTACCTGTGCAGATCATCTCCTGAACGTGTCATTATCTTTGGGTGTGAGTCTACTGAGACAAGCTAGGCACACACTGTGAGTAGTCCACCCCACATGGAGCTTATCTGCAGAGCAAAACAGCTCGTTCTGCTGACCCAGAATCCACACACTGAGCATGTCAGGGGTCTTGCTTTGGACCAGGTCTAATCTGTTCTTACAGGCAAAAAGCCCATTAGTGTTGGGGATGTACTGGATTGTGCCATTGGTTCAGTTTTATAGAGGAGAAAAGCCTTTCCTGTGCTCCAAGACCTGAACCAAAGTGCAATAAATAGTGACAACTGAAAGACTGTCATTGAAATAATGCTGTTTTGCTCTGATCCAAAACAGTGATGGAGGTGCAGCTGTTCTTACATGAAGGGCATTGGATATTTTCAATAATCCATAAGCAATATTAGGTCTGTTGTGCAGAATCTTTGGAAAGAAAGCCCACACAGAAGAGGGGATTCCCGGGCTTTAGCTTTTACTGCCTCACTACACAGGTAGACCAACAGCTGAAAACATAAACTCAGAAGTAACTCAGACTGGCAAAAGTACCTTTAAAATGTATTTAAGAAGTAACCCAGCGGGTCTTGATATTTTGTTTTTCATTGTATTAGAGGAGTGCATAAAGCCCTGATTTTCACTTGCAAAAAAAAGGATTTTTGAATTTGTGGTATGGGATTTTTTCTGGTGGTTTTTTTTTGTTTTGTTTTGTTTTGTTTTTTTTTTTTTGTTCTAGACTACATTTCAGTACTTTGAACCAGGAAGTATCCTTGTTTGGATGTCCTAAAAACTACCAATTTTCTTGTTCTAACAAAAGAAAGGAACAATAGGTACCCTACACAATCTGTGGAAGACAGTCAGAAATCACAAATGAAAAAGTAAACACCTAAGTATTCATCTAAAAATAAACCTATTTATTTTAGGCACAGGATCTTTCTTTCTTTCTTTCTTTCTTTCTTTCTTTCTTTCTTTCTTTCTTTCTTTCTTTCTTTCTTTCTCTTTCTTTCTTTCTTTCTTTCTTTCTTTCTTTCTTTCTTTCTTTCTTTCTTTCTTTCTTTCTTTCTTTCTTTCTTTCTTTCTTTCTTTCTTTCTTTCTTTCTTTCTTTCTTTCTTTCTTTCTTTCACCTTTAAAAATGCAGAGCAGGAAAAGAGGCTCATTCAGTGAGTATATGATGTGGAGGAAGATACCATGAAACCAGTGAATCTCGTTGTGAACGTTTTTAATTTCCTGTTTAAGCCCTATATAAAATGACCTACCTGAACTGCTGAGAGAAGAGGAAATTTACATGATTAAAATAAGACCTGAAAAGAATACCCTGAAAGGAGGGGATAGGAATGATAGAGATAATAATTGGTATTGAGCCATGTAATTTGTGGTGCCACACAGCACCATAGATTTCTTTTTCTAAATTATTCAGTGCATCCTTTGGTGCTGTTAATGGGCTTGTGCTGTTTTCCACCAGTTTAGGATCTGGTCTATTGCTTTCTGAGGGAAAATTTGCTTTACATTTCCCTTAAGCATTAAGATTTTTCTCATGCTTCTTGCTACTAAGTATTACCTTGATATCTTGTTCTGGCTCCATTTAAGTAATCTGAAAAACTTGTGTGTGAGACAGGACATCACTTTTTAGCTCAGAGATAGCTAAATTTCAATGGGTATTAAATTCCAAGAAGAGTGGCAGAACCTGGGTCTTCCCTAGGTAGACATTTCACCCAAGAAACTGCTAGTTTAGATCCAAATGACAGCAAATGACTGAAATTGATGGGTAGTAATTTTGGTCTGTCTGTAGTTTGCACATAAAGGGCAGGAGAAAGATTGTTGAGTAGCTGTGCCATAAATATTTATAATACTTTAGCTCCTTGTTCAGAGGGAAAAAAGAATCCACAGAGCTTGCAGTTACAATCCTACAAAATGAGTAAGTGAAACAAAGTTCAAGGTAACATTTTATTTCCTAGTCACATTTTTTTCAAATAAATGCCCTACACTACTAGAAGTTTCATGATTTACTGTCCTAGATTGCCTTGAACTAAAAGCAATTATACTACACACTCCTACTTTAAAGCCATTAAATTGTGCCTTGCCAAACATCCTCATTGCAGTGCATTAGAGCACACTTATGGTTAAATCATGAGCAACACAAGATACCCCGTGTTTCCATTGCAGAGAGAGAGTCAAATGGCAGCAGCACCCACTGGCTTTTATTTCCTGTATGCCAGCTTGTGAAAATGATAGCCCAGCATAAAAGTTTCATGTGGTCCCAGTCAGTATTATTTACACTGACCTGGTTTTTTTCAGTTGGGTTTTTGCTGCATTGAGTGACTCAAGCTATTTTGAATCCTCAAAATTTTGAAGCAATGGATCAGGGGTGAGCTCCACAGGGGAATTATTTTCCTCTGACAATGCAGGGTGCATTGAGTTCTTCCATTAAAGTGGGGTCTGCTCATATATTTATGTATTGCACAAGAATATGTCCTATCTCAGGATCTTTGCAGCCTGTTCAATTTGCAGAATGAAAGATTAATTACATTATGCTGGCAACACCTTCGAAATATTGATGGAGCTTATTGTTTCTCATATAACCAACAGTTACTACAGCATCTTCTCATCAGATTGAAGGATAGAAATATATTAAAAATTCCAAGTAGATTAATTTCCTGTATGAACCTAAATTGATTTCACACATACGTGTATACTAAAGTGACTGGAGCCATCAAGAAGAATAAATTGTAGTCCTATTCATGGAAGGCAAAAGAGCAGATGTTTACAGAGTGTTTTCAGGAGCAGGCTTACAAAAATAGTGCAATAACTCAAAGAGGATCTTTAAACATGTTCAAAGTCATACTTCAATATCCCCATTGTTCTGAGTTATTCAGTTTGAAGCTCAATAAAGTTTATAAACTGTCAGTCTGAATAGAATATTTGTTTTACTATGCAACATTGTTAAAATCCCTTGGGTTCATTTCTGGAGACCTATGTGTATATGAGTTCTACCTATGTGCCCATATGCAAGGCAGGAAAATCTACAGCACCATGAGAAAAGCTAATGAGACTATAAAAAAGGGCCAGCCCTTACCCGGCTTTGCCTGATTGCTGGGTGAGGTCTGGGAACATACATCTGGCAAGTCCACAGAAACTTCCTGCTGGCGACACTCCTGCTCTTTTCTTGAAAATGGCATTGTGTATGTGCCAAAACTTGGACTTGGCCAGCAATAACTTGACTGGGGGAGCCCCAGAAGGAGCAGGAAAGAAAAGCTCCAGGACTTTCCTGCTCTGGCTTCCATAACACTGCAAACCCTGACTCCTGGGGAGTCTCCCACAGACCCACTTCCCCTGCTCCTCACTCAAGCAGACTAATAGCTGTCATCCAGTGCAGGACTGGCCTTCCTTCACCATTTGCTCAGCTCTTATGCCCTTGCAGCCGTGACCACCAGTTAAATCCCATTGCTTAAAAGTGCATTTGTCTTTCAGCAGGGTTTGCTGCACAGGCACAGCATCTTCTTTCATACACCTTCCACCTGGCAAATAACACCTTTTGTAACTTTATTGTCAAAACCAGACCACTCAAGCAAATCCAGTATTTAATGCACACTCTGACTGGATGATGCAAATACCTGTATACATACATTCAGCCAACATGCCCATCTGCTTGCATTTCCTTAGACGGCACTCCTGGCATTTTCTCCTCATGTACATGTCCATCTCGCAGTTGCCTCCATTTTTACACTTGTATACTGCATTTTTTGTGATGCTTCTTCTGAAGAATCCTGCAGAAAACAACAGTGACATAGGTGAAATAAAACACACAGAAAAAAGTCATCAAGGTGAAGTTCACCTCCATCTCACTGGATTTTTCAAATTGCATATGTTCTGCCTGATCATCATTTTTCTCAGTGCCTGGATGACTAAAATCTTGATACTTGTACTGACAACAGTATCCAAGCCATATAATTTAAAAAATGAGCTCAAACACTGACAAGGGTATCCAAGTCATATAATTTAAAAAGTGAGCTCAAACACTAGACATTAGTCCAAAGTAAAGTCCTGCAATTGTGAAGTTTGGGAAAATTCAGACCCAAATCTGAAACCTGCCAGTAGCAGGCTGAGCACCAGCACTAGAGCTGTAGGGTGATACCATACAAATAGCCAGTGAAAAAAAATGTGAGTCTGTTAAGTCTCTTGAGGTGCAGAATGTGCAGAATGCACAGAATGTGCAGAAAGAGAGATGAGTAATTCTTCACCCTTCCCCCAGCTCCTGGGAGCAACAGAAGCTCCACACACCGGTCTGCTCACCCACCCCCAAGTTTAATAAGGAAGCTGCGCTCTATCTGCCTATTGTACATGTGGCCTCCACCCCTGTTTACAAGATATTCCAGCCTTATTCACCAAGTATTGTCCACTTGATGAGTTAAGTAGTCACCTAATTTCACCTGCACAGGCAGTTCTACTGGTATTGTCACAGGATTCACTCAAAAATTGCACAGTAATAGCTGCAAACAGCAACTGATACAAAATATTGAGAGGACCCTTCCTAAGTCTGTCCAAATCTCCTATTTGGCTGCAGCCCATCTGTGAGAGCAGCACTGTGGGCAAAACATGGGGTACTCAAGATAATAAATGTGATTAAATAAGGGTCATCACAAAGCAACAGAATCTTTGCTGTCAATGATTCCTAAATTTTTAGTATTAGTCACTGTGCCATTATAATCTTGTTACATTGTCCTTCACAAGGCAGAGACTATTTAGCATCAGCTACAGTGGGAATCAGTTTTCCTCCCCATGTGAGGGCAGGTTTCTGAAATAAACTCCTGGGAGCTTCTGCTGCCACATTACTGATTTAAACTGTACTTCAAACTAGAGCTCTGCATACATTTATATTAACCAGAGTTATTCAAAAAGCTTTTGCTTTCTTATCACCACTGCCTGGCACAATAAAACTATTGTTTTCCAACCTGACACTCTAATGCATTAAAAGAGGGACCAGATAAGAGCCAGTCTCCTATAATCAAATCATAGAGCACATTCAGTTGTGAATCTGAAGAATTGTCTGTGTGTTTGAAGAATTGTGCATTGTCAGATGACAATTTCACGAATTTGCCCCATGGTTTTACAGTTGTCTAATCTCTTCCAAGCACCAGTGTGTAGCATCTAGTAAAACAATTCCACTACCTGGTCAAAAAAATTCTGGCATTTCTAAGAATAGTCAGTAATTCCTGCTTGAAATCTCTTCCATGCTGTCTGTTTTATTGGCTGCTCTTCAAACGAATACAGTTGACTGGCATCAGTCTCTTTTGAAATGCAGATTACTTAGAGCGTCCAGAAGCCCCAGGCATTATTTTTATTCATCACTCACTTGGTTTTAATACATTACCATTTACTGGTCAGGGAAGGAAAAAAAAGCCTGGATTTAAACTGTAAGTTCTCACTGCCACTTAAGGGCAAATGCATCTGCTTCATATAATTTATTATTTTATTTCTAAATTTAAAATTATATCATTTATTATACATTAATTTGTAGTAAACACTGAAAAGCTCTTCACAAATATTTATAACATTCTAAGCCTGATTGATGACTTTATCACTCAACCTATTCACAAGGTGTGCATTTACTTTTTCATGATGGAAGAAAGAAAAAAATGGATAAATAATTTTTAAAAGATATACAAGAAAAAGAAAGGCAAAAAACATGGATGCAAAAGCTAGGAGTCAACAATATTCAAGCAGTCAAATACTTTCTCTTGAAAACAAAGTTTATGAAAAAGTGAAATTACCTGAAATGAAAAGCAAAATATTTTTTTCTTTTTGGCAAACACTAGTTTTAACCCTATTCTTGCTTCAGTTTTCTGTGAAGTGACTCTGGAATCATTGCATTTTTGAACAGACTTCTTCATAAATAATTTTGAAATTAGCTTTTGGTATAAATGAAATTTCTGTATATATTATTCACTACTAATTCAAAATGAACTTACACTGCTGGAAATTTGACTTTATATAGCAGGAGGTGTTTTACTGAAATTTAAAGGTAAGTCTGAAACAACATATGTTAAACTAACAAAGGGTTAGCAACCCCAAAAGTTGAAGGTTTTTCTGGCACAGTCTAATTTTCATTTGATCTCACCAAATTACAAAAAGCTCATGTTGGCTGGAAATGTTGAATTTGCTTTGTTCTCAGATAGTCATGAATATGATTAATTATGGTAGAGCTGCTCCAATGTTACTGATGCTGATTTTTTTTCTCATGGAAATTATGAAAGTTGAAGGAGGGCAGCTGTAAAAAGATTAGATGAAAGCTTTGGAAATATCTCTGTTTGGCATCCTGATGGGTTTTAAATTTAAGAGTTTTTGAAATTCACAGCTGCTAACAAAACACCTGCTCTGTTGTGTTGGACCATCAAGACATCTTCTGGTGTTCCTTTGCCCCAGCCCCCATGGTGGGTGTTAGTGTGAGGAGGAGATTAAAGAGGGACCTTTTTTGCAAGAAGAATTCTAGTCTGGTGTGAGAAACCTCAAGCAGCACAGGAGTGGTTTGAATACTGCAAAAACTCCTACTGCAAGCCTGCATGGAGGGCATGTGTAGCTAGCTTTTCATAGAGGCATAGAACGGCTGGGGTTGAAAGGGATCTCGAAGATGGACACTTTTTGTTTCAACAGAACTGATTCTGTGGCTTAATTAAATAAGCACAACATTATGTCACATTCGTTCTGTAACCCTTAGCAATGGCCCTTAAAACCCAGTGTAACTATCCAGGCTGAGGCTGTACCAGAATGTCTTTGATGTCAGTCTGCAAAGACCATTTCAGAAATGGTGTCCACAGTAGCAAGTTTAAACACAGTGTATTGCTCCTTGTGCTGTAAATATTATGTGAAATACTAAGGAAATAGTATTCATACATATTTGTTTATGAATGATAATGCATTAAGAAATATCTATATATCAATATATACTCCTGCCAATATCTTCAGATAAATATTCTCATGAGGACAATAGATAAGATCCTAATATTGTTCTGTCTGCCCAAGAAAGAAAACCAAAGAGAACAGAAAGTTTTGCTGAATGCATTACCATGAAAGAAATAATAATAAAAAAATTAACATATTCATCACAGAGGATTGAATCCCATAAAAATATGTGCAAAGCTTCTTCCTTTGAATAAGAACATCCACTGCATCAATGGAGCAGAGGTGCTGCAAGGTGAGCACTAGTCCTGCAGAAAGGGATCTGCATATTATTTTGGACACACATTGAGCATGAATTAGCAGTCTTGTTGCAAAAAGAAGGGATAATCTCATACTGAGTTTCAAGACAGACACGTGAGGGAGTTATTATACTGCACTGATAAGAGCACAACTGTAGAGCCGAGCCTAATTTTGGTCTCCCTGTTTTGAAGGTAATGTATACCCATGTGAAAAACTCCACAGATAACAAACATGATCAAGAGATTCAGAAAACATTGTATCTGCTTTGCCTTGTCAGACAGAATTACTGTCCTCAGCACATCTCTTTACTGAATCAGCTGGTACTTTAGTCACCTTTAAAATTTATTGTAGAAACAGAATCCATTATCTTTAAGTAATTCAACTTTTACTATGTTGATAAAGGGTACTATTCTTTGTAATTGATGTTGCAGTCATGAAACAGAACAAAAACATAAACTAGATTATCCCAATAAAGCAGTAAAATTATGGTTACATAGAGTGATTCAAACTGAATCAGTAGGGAAGTGGATGCACTTTTCCTTTCATCATGGGCTTTAGTCTGAATATTTACCTGATGGCTTTAACCTCTCTTATAGAAACATTCTATACGAATTTTAAAATTTGTAATTTCAAGTCTTTCAAAAGTTTCTCGCACATTAAATACTGCAGTTAATAAAGAGGAAGAACAGCTTACTAACAGAATTAAAATATCATTACTTGGAATTGCCACATCAAAATTGATTTTAACCTGGTTTAAAATGACTGCATTAATATGAGTTAATTCACAGTTTTTGATTTGAAGGCTATTCACTCAGCAGAAAGAAATGAATCTCTTATTTATTGGAATTATTGAAATAAACTGTGTGAGCCTTGACTGTATTCATGTTTCAAGTGTTCGAGCCCTGTGGTCTGTTTTTTATTCACAAATTATTTTGTGATAAATAAATCAAAAGCCCCACATTAGGTCCAGGTCCACTCTCTATAACTGTGAATTCCACATTAAGATATTTTAGTAATTTGGTAGTAACCATGCTTTAGTCTTTATCCATAAAACAGAAATGTTAATGAAATATTTATTCACAGAACAGGATGAAAAATGGGGCACTATTTTTCTGGCCATAATGTATCTCAGCCCTGTCACAGGTATATTATACCTCTTCAGGAATGATAGTTGACATAACCTCTTGTCCTTCTCTGCTAAAATATCTGACAATCATGTTTTCATGTAGAATATCAGCAATTTTCTACATCACATTTATCCTGATAATAATATGTGAATAATATTCTTCTAAAAAGAAGAATATTGTCCTGCAGATACAACCTTCTTCCTGAAGAAGCTCCCTCCCTAGAGATAGGGGCCACCCTTAGAAGAAAATATAGAACTAGAAATCCTTTAATTTCACAAACCTGAAGACACCCATCATATTCTTAGGGAGCTGGGGGAAAGAGAGTCCCTGGGAACAGCCTGCAGGTGGGGGCTGACAGCTTTTACTTCCCTTCAATGCACACTACATGTGGCACTTGGGCTGGTTTTAGCTATTTTCTAGGGCAGCCTAGCACTCATCTCCCAGGGGCCTCCATGGGCTTGTTCCTTCCACAGGAAGAGAATGGCATGAGCAGCTTCCACAGAGAGCAGAGCCAGGCTGCCAGTGTCCACAGAAAGCTGTCCTGCAGTTCACCAAAAGCTAATGGTGCCCAAGAGCTGTAGGTTGGCCTGTGGTGCTGCACAACCAACCATAGGGCAATGGGAGAAGACACTGCCAGTCTGCCTTGGGGGAAATACAGAATAGGGTACACAGGATCCAAATGCAAATCTCTAATATGATTAATGATTTGGATGAAATTAAAAAGAAAAGGAAAAAAAAAAAAAAACAAAAAAAACCAAAAAAAAAACCAAAAAAAACCACAGAACAACAACAACAAATCCTGAAAAGCTGCCGTTATTATCTGAACTGACTTCATCCTACCTTTGCATCCTTCACAGGTAAGGGCATTATAGTGATACCCAGAGGCTTTGTCACCGCAGACCACACAGAGCTCTTCTCCCTTCACTCTTCCCGTGGAGTGACCCAGTCTGGGCTTTTTGGCTGCAGGGATATCCATTATCTCTGTCTCCCTTGTGAAAAAGGTCTCTGAGGGTAACCTCCTGAGTTCATACATCCCAGGGGAGTACCATTCCTCATGCTGTGGAGGGTAGAAGCCTAAGTTGGAGTAATAAGATGGCGATGAGATCTGAGGCTGAACTTGGGGAAATGGCACATTGTTGTACTGTGCATAAGGTGATACATCTGCCTCTTGCACTGGAGAACTCATTGGTTCTGAAAGGACACCTGGAAAATAATAATGCAAAACCAATTTCTATTACTGCCATGAAATTGTATTTATCAGAGAAGTTTCCACTTCCAGACATCTATCTCAAAAACCATCCAGAAACACAAAGATTGCATTATCTAAACTCAGATTTGCTACACAAATACACTGCAAGAAGTTTTAAATATAATTTATTCATTCTCAGACACTCCTTTATAACTGGTGGAAATGTCCAGCACTGGCAGCTACATAAAAATATCTTGAAAAATATTGTGCAGGTAATTCTATGATTGTTCAGTTTATAAGAAAGAGCAACTACACCCCAGAGAAGTTAGCAACTCAAATTAGGTCTAAAAGCAGAATGGAAGAAATCCAAACAAATGACAAAAACCCCATTGTATTGGTGAAAGATAAATCAAGATTCAAATATCTTGTTAATTTGTATTAATTCTAAATGAATACATCATGACAGACAAAAACTGCACTAGGGAAAAACAACAAGAATGAGGCTTAATTAGAAGACTGAAAACATGAAATAAGCCTTCAAGAAGAACCTGAAATAGGAAGGTGAGGTTACTAGGAAAGAGCAAGAAAGATATTCCTAATGTCAGTGATGAAATGCAACCTTCTCACCATCCAGCCTCCAGTGGCCAGCCAGCCTCTGCAGCCTGGTCCCCTGCCCCTGTGCCATTCAGTGCAGCTGGGAGGCTCTCACAGAAAACACCTCTGTAAGGCAGCATTAGTCACCTCTGAGCCAGCCACAGACATGGCAGTGGCACAAGGAGCGGCAACCTTTCCTGTCAGGATCAACGCAGTACCTGGAGGTTACCTTAACCTTGCTCATTAAATAGCATACTTTAAATTGCAGACAACTGAACCCTCATCTCTTTTCTGTATTCCAAGCACAAAAAAATCTAGCAGTCCCTGGATGGTGTAGGTAAAATCAAGTCCACATCAAACAACTGAAAAGCTGAATTTAAAAGTTATTTGCAAACTATTTCTTATTTTCTGTTGGAGAGAGCCACATCTTGTGGTTTTGCGAAAACTCCGACTCAATTCCTTCAATAGTTCCAAGAAGAGAGTCTGAGAAAAAGAGTACATATTTCCAGGAAGATGATCAGTCCAGTTTTATTTGAATCAACAGCAGTATTTACAAGGAAATCATAGATTAATGCTTACTGGTGACCATCACTTAACAGTACTTCAGAAGAACTCCAAAAAAATTTTTGCTGACATAAAATTGGTCATGGACAAGTGTCCTTCTTTTGTGAGGAATCAAAAACAACGAAGAAATGCCAACAGTTTAAGAACAGAGAACATCTGCAATGACAAAAGTAATTAAAATCTATAGTGGGGGATTCTTCCCTCTCCTTTGTCTCACTTCAGTTAGTGCCAGAAATTGACCTTTTAATTACACTGACTTTTTCACTTTCAAGGTCTCACGCTCTTGATCTGCAGCTTTCTGCCCTTCCTATTTTATCATGCTGCAGAAGCCATGCAAGAGTTTTGGGTTTGTGTGGTTGCTCTATTATTGCCCACAGCACATCCTTGCCAATTACAAGTGTTGAGGTCCCAGTTCCAGAATAAGGAGTGAGATGTATATCTGGAAAAACGTGACAAAAAAAACAAATTAGAATAATGGTGCCCTTTATTACCAGCAATTAGTTTAATTATGGCTGCATTTCATTGCTCTGGAAGAGGCCAGGGCACCAAGGGCTGCAGAAGCAGAGAGCAGAAGACACTCCCCAAATCCAAGGTTATGCCATTTAAACAAGTTTATAGCCACACAGAGGGCATCTGGGGACTCTGCGAAGAGCCTGGAAGTGACATTACAGCTTCATGCATCAGATGCAAGGTGTCACCAATACCTGCCAGCCACAGCGGTGACAAAACAAGTGAAGGGTGAGGACAGCAAAGAGTTCATATCCAGTAAATTATATTATTTTAGCTGTATTTGCCACTTGTTGAGACTGCTGCTCATGAAGACTGGTCAAGGTACTTCAGGTACAAATATGGGGTTAATTGTGCAGTACACAATCATTCAGTCTCTGTTTAGAAAGGAATCTGTTCACTGTGGAAACCTAAGTTTTCATTTGCTCCTTGGTAATTAGTTGAGTTTTCTAAAAGAAAGTGGCACAATCCCAAAATGAAAAGGAAGAAACTCTTGATTTTTAGCTTTCTGCCATATACAGGAAACTCCACAAAAGCTGTATACCAGCCTCTTGAACTGCTTGGGTCTCTGAAAGAGCAAGAAGAGCAGGCAACATTCCTTCCACAGAAAAAAAATATCAGCACTTGTTAAAAAATTCAGAGCTATTAACGGACTGCAGCACATCCTGAGACAACACTGGGGGGTTATTTAAACAACTGTAGAGCCATTTGGGCCGCAAGTATGTTTAGAAAAATCTTCCCAATGATTAACTCTACTCTGCATCCAAAGGAAACAAAAAACCAAAAAAAACCCAACAACAACAACAACAACAACAACAACAACAAAAAAAACCAAAGAAAAAAAAACACAAAAAACCCAAACAAACAAACAAACAAAAAAAAAAGAGTCTTAATTAAGTTGAGGGAAAAAAGCCAAACAGTCCATATCACCTCCTTTTTCCTTCTGTCAGACACAGCGTTAAACAATTTAGCTGAACTGAGTCCATGCTCAGACCAATGGAAGGGAAAAGGAAAACCAGACAGATTTGAGAGAGACTGAGAGAACATGTTCCTGTTCTATGTAAAACAGACTCACAGCTTAAACTCTGGGAAGTGCTCAAAGACCAGTATGATTTTTGAAGATAATTAGCTTGCAACTATGTAGGTTTTCCCACTTTAGCTTGAAGTTTTGAGGGTTTTTTGTTTGGTTTTGGTTTGGTTTAAGTAGACCTGAGCATGATGTACGTGTAGATGTGTACGTGAGAGTCTGGACTGAATAATTTCTTATCACAAAGAAAAGTAATCTTATCTTACCAAGCGGAACGTACATAAGCTTTTCTCCAGATATATCTATTAATAGAGGTCTGGGATGGACTGGTCTCATGCAAGTAAAGCATGAGCAGCCCAGTAAAATCATTGCAGTTGCAGTAGTATAAGCAGTGAAAGTGAAATTAGAAATGAGCTCATTGGACTACACCGACATTTTGTTTGTGTGGTCTTAAATATTTTGAACCATTTATCTCTTTTTCCTTTTGGAAGGATACCTGTCTGATTTTTAAGCACATACATATGTTAAGTTAATGACATCTACATATTTTTTCTGTTTGCAAATCTTAGATTTTGTAAATAAGTGTTTTTCAATTAAAACCTTTTAAAAAAATATTGAAAGCTTGCTAAAAACAAAGTGAAACATTCACATGCTTGTGATCATTGTTTTACAAATATTTTTTCTACTTGCAAATGAAATTTATTAGAGAGTTTTACTTTTCTTGCTTTAAATTTTAGACAGAATACTTTACAAGAAACTTCAAAATATGTTTGACTTGTAGAAATATTCCTTGCAGGAATAAATAAACTGTTTTCAATTTACAGAAGGATACTGAGAATTTGTGCAAGCTAAATGCAATTTTATGCAGAATATTACAGAACTTACAAGATCACATTTTAATGTAAAAGTTATTGTTCCACTAATATAAATTTTAACAAAGAGAACTAAATTCTAAGCAGGTTTAAAATATGAACCCCTGGCTCTCCTTCATTATTCATAAAGGAACATAATAAAATAACAATGTCCAGAATTTGGTAATTTGGAAACCATGGCATAGGCATTATCAAAATCCTGGTTTAATTCCAAACAAATGATTCGCTTGTCTTTTAAAGATTTCTTGGTGTAAAAATCCTACTAGCATCCCACAATTTCAAGGAAGAGTGCAAGAATAGATAACAAAAATATCCAGGGCAGAATATGGCAATATCCTACCTCAGGCTGTGTTCAGTCTGACCATTTCTTGATGAAAAATATTCTCCTTAAGGTGCCACAGTCCTTGTTTCTCTCTCTTTTTCCTTTTTTTACCTCCTACAGTCTACATGTACATGAAACTTCTTAATTCTGCTTTGTGTCCTGTTCACTTCTTTACTGTGAGAACTTTCTTTAAGATTCGAAAGGAGTGACACAGACCAGAGGTTGTATAGTTTACTAATTAACTTCATTACGAGCAATTTGTTTGTAGATGCCGGAAACAATGTCTGTTCCAATGTGGATTTACCTGGATAAAATTTGGCTACCAGTTTGAGGGGATGCCTCCAAGTAGCCTAGCCATTGTTTTTTGTACCTATTGTGGTTTAGTTACAACCAAATTTTGTATCAATGAATATTTGGTAAGGTCAGGTGGTTCTGTGCAAGTGATTAACCACTCCAGTATCACAGGAAGCAGGTTTTATAAGTGGAAAAATATTGCATTCTCAAAAAAAGGCCAAAGTGCTCAGACCATACTGGACACATCTATATGACAAGACACAATGGTTTGGGCTGGAAAGGACCTTAAAGATCATCTAATTCCAAACCCTGAAATAGGAAGGGACACCTTCCTCATAAGCAGGTTGCTGTAAGCCACATCCAATCTGTCCTTCTCATTAATTTTTTTACTCACATTGCCCCTCTGTTTGGTTTGGCTCTCTTAATAATTATTATGCATCCAATGTTTTCTGTTTTAATTTGTGCTGGTTTGTTTCCTTTTGATTTGGGGGTCAGTTATGAGCCTAATTATCTGCTCTGCAGGGATGAAGCCAGATGTTGCATCAACTGCCAGGTGGTGCCAAAGACAAGAAGTTATTTAACATATCTTATGATCTTGAAGCTGTTTAATCAGTTTGGACACTTGACCCTAACAACTTTTTTATCACTATTATTTATTATAAAAATACACACAGAGAAAAGACAAAACAAAACAAAACCAAACAAACAAACCACCAAACAAAAACAAAACCAAAAAAACCCCACAAAATAAACCAAAATTCCCCAACAAAACAACAGCTAAAAAACCCCAAATAACCACAAATCAAACCAAACTAAACTAAGCCAAGGAAAAAAAAAAAAAAAAAACAGAAAAAGAAAGATTTACCTAAAAGGAGTCAGTCTTTTAAGCTACTCTTAGGCACTGTTCTGTATCTACAACAATTTTCAATGATATTTGTTGTTCTTTCATTAAGAAGTTTAGATATATTGGTCTTTCCCCCCCACCTTTGTTAGATGTAATTTTTTTTTCTTATTGTTCCTCATCTTTTTCCATACAGCTTTTAAGTGCTCATTCCCCCCAGAACCTTCTTTCCCAGCTAGGGACATGTGGTGACATTTCTTGTCTTGTTATATTTTAGTGTCACATTACAAGAAAACATTTTCAGGCCATCAAAAATACTTGAAATACTTGAAAATACTTGAAATAGGTCTTCATTCAAACTAAGAATTAGAAATAATTCAGTTTCTGGTATCTGAAGTTTCCCACAGTATCTTGCATACTAGCAACTTCTATATGAGGTGCTTTCACAGAAAATAGAGCGAGCTACTTATCATAGAAACGAGAGTTGGAGTCACATACTGTATATATTTCAGGTGCCACACAAATATATAACATTTCTGAATCACCTGAGTAGAGAGTTAGAAATAGAAAAGCAGTTTTGCAGGAGGACAGGGTGGAAGGGAAGGACCCTGACTTTAACTAGGTTAAAGATCCTTCCTCATTTGCACTTTGAGGCCCTTTCCCCAGGGACTCATAACTGCAGAAGTGAAAAACTATGGCTAAAACACACTGACTCCAAAAACATACAGAGATACTTTACTTTACTTTAGTTACTCTAAAAAGGCAGCATACAATTTTCATCTACTGAAAGGTAGACAGTCTTTTTTCTGAAACCTGTTGCATCTAGAAGTCTTGAGGCTAAGGATATAGAAGTGTCCTTGAATTACCACGAGGTTCAAAGCACAGGCAACTCAGAATTGACATTTCTTTTTGAAAGCCCTGAACCTGGAGCTAATGTTTGGAGAAGCAATTAGATTTACTTCTGAAGGTCTAAGAACACTCTCCCCATAGACTGAATAAAGCAGAATGAAAACAAAATGTATTTCCAAGGTTTTTCTTACAGAATGTGAGTGTGCATCTTTGAATAAAGGAGACTGGTTTGTATAAAGGGTAATTTCTGTAAGCCAGCAATTTTTAACTTGTGAACCGAAATGTATGAAAAGACCTAAAAGAAACATGCATTATAAGGACCATCTAAAAGAAAAGCTTTCTTCCTGTTTTCTGGAGTTCACAAGTCACTTCCTGCCAAAATGGAATGTCAAACATTGCAAATAATTTACAAAGATAAAGAATTGAGAGGCAAAGCCATTTCCTACAAGTGTTTTGCAGAGATGGAATCATATTTTCACAATGAGTAACTTTCTCTGTGCACTCAGTTGCATATTATTTCTGATAGGCTTTTTTCCAGCTATAAAAGCAAAAAAGATACCATATTAGAGTGATACCCCAAACAAAACTGAGCCTAAGTGAAACACAGCAGGACTGTTAAGTTTTCTTCCTAATAGGACCTCTGATTCAACTCCTTAATATATTATTTCTTTCTGTTACAGAAATGTCAGTTTGAATTAAATCTCCATTGTGCTAAGCTCTGAACACCTTTAATGAGAGACACAATGCCTCTTCTGAAAGCTTCACAATTTGTAAGTAAGATTACCCAGTGGAGGGAAAGTATCTTACATTAACATTCTTCCTTGTATTTTCAAGCAACCTTATCATTAGTCCTTTAATTAATGAAATAATTAATGAAAAAGTAGATATCGGGGGAAATTTCTTGACAAAAATCTGAAGTAGTTCAGGTATGCAGGAGTTTTGAAAAATAACTGAACATAAAATTTGGCACCCTAGATTTGAACATCATTCTCCTCTCTGTATATCATGGCCTGACATTGGAATTAAGAGGTAGCAAAGGAGCTGTTTAGCTGTTAGCATATATTTTTTTCAACAACTCCAAAACATTTCTCCAACCAAACCCCAACACAAAGCAATGCACAATAATAGAGTGGATTCTGCTTACCATGAGTGATAATGCTTTAGTTTAATTGCATGGAGCCAGGATACTGCAAGTGCTCTGACTTGTAGACATGTCCTGACTTCTAGGAGCTCTGCAGCTGGAGTGGCTCTGGGTGCCAGAGTCCTTCCTTCCAGGCCCCAGGCATTACTCTTGTTTCAGACAGATGAAACTGGAATGGATTCTGCTTTTCCAGCACTCAAAAAGGCAGAATTCTGGTCCTATTTAGACTGTAAACTTCTCAAGTGTTGCAGCATTTTGTGGAGGCCTGCCTTGTTTGTGGGGCCCTCAATGTATCATAACTTACTCAATGAAGGACCCACTCTCTTGTCAAATGAAAGGCTAAAAAACTTTATTATCTTTTTTTTTTTCTTAGCAGTACATATATCAGAAAAGAGCTTACCCATGCTTATAAAATATTGACTAAGAATTTTTTACTCATTAACAAGCTCATGCTTAGCTTTGAAAATTTCAGTGAAACTGCAGCAAGGAGAATCTTCCAGCCTACTTTATAATTTTCTTGTGCACTGAAGTTAATAGGATACGTTTTTAATGGTCTTAATAAGACAGAGATTTTAATTTAGGTGAAATTACTTTCATAAATTTGCATAATATGCAATGCAAATACATTGCACTATAATTCTGTTACAGATTAACTGGAAATATATCTGCTTAGCTTGATTTAAGTGACTCACATGAAGGTATAATCCAGCCTCCATACAAAGGTCTGTTTTTGCCAAATGATCTCCAGTATTAGAAGAGTGTCACAAAAACAACCTACAGGTTATGCTGTGAGCAGTGATGAGAGCAATAATTTGCAGGATTGTATTAGCACACAGATCTATTGTTTGTTATTCCTCTCATAGGTATTGAAAATTCAAGAAAGTTGGCACATTTCAGCCTAATATCCTTGACTTTAAATTTCAGTCCATTTTCTCCTAGGTTTCTGAGTATAGGACAGCTTGCTATTTCAACCTAATTTGGTGACTTACCAAACAAATGAGAACCTTCAGCAAGAGGAAATCCATCAGCAGTAGCTAGCTGATGATGTCCTATTAAATTCATTTCGGATCCCATTTATTCTTCAGTTCAGGAGTAATATGCTGATTAAACAGGAGGTTGAAAAGAGACCCTGAAATATATGAAGCAAAAAGAATATTTAAAACAAGATAACTAACTTTTGTGTACCTAGTGTAAAGCAGAATGCAGGAAGTTGTTTCAATATTTGCTGTAACAAACATTGTCTTGAAATTATAAAACCTAATTCAGCCTTTAAATAAAATGCTACATCCAGCCTGTTTGTTTTTTCCTTGCTGTGGCATATTTTATTTGCCCTCTTTCTGGTCATTTTAAATTAATAGCGGTTCATGCCCAAGTTTATTCAAATATTCAGACTGAAGCACTGGTCTGACCTCCTGAGGGCATGCTGCCCAGCCCTCCTGCCATGTAATACCAATTGTCTGCATTATTTTTCACAACCCTTCCATCATTTCATTGCTTTCACTTACTGAAAAAATGTAAGTTTATGGTTAGATGAGAAGAACACAGATGGGAAACTTGAATTTAATTTCTAGGGATCAGCTCTTTATCTTGTCTTCAGTAACTACTGGATAGAGAGATGATAGATGGTGACCAACACAGAAAGCCAAGCCTTGCTCTGATAAGCAGGCTTGCCCACCCACTCTTGCTGGTCTCAAGAAGCCACACAACTCTCCCTGGAGAGGTGGGGACAGGTGTGCAAGGGGCTGCTCAGTCTGGGCCAACTCCAGCTTGCATCTGAGGCAGGACCAACAGGAGAATGTAGAACTCCAATAAGTAGATGTCTCAAGGGCTTATACAGACACCAAGAAGATTCTGCAGAAACTCATCAGCAATCTATTTTCCTTTGTTTTACAGTCTTAATTCTTTATTTGGCTTTATTACCGCGAGACTGTCCCTGGGACTGCATTTCCACTCACTGAAGGCATTTGAGAGTTCTAGCCCAGGCTGCTTCCCAGTGAGGGCCCAGCATGTTTCTTGAGGAGAAATGAAATCATCTGACAAAAACGTGAATGCTGCGGGACAGCCCAGTGCTGAGCAGGCTGGGAAGTAGCCTGTGAGAGTGACAAGCACACTCTGTAATTATATTCAGATTTGTCTGTAAGGATTCATTAAGTTCTTTTTTAACATAAACAGAGGCCCTCTAATTAGACAGATGCATTTTAAATGTCTGCCCACAGATAATTTAAACAGTTTACTTAGAAATGTCAAAAGCTACTTGTATCACAGACCAGATAGGGTTCTTGTGGCAAATCACATATAAACACAGAGTCTCAAATCTAGCACAGAAACATAGTTTTGCAACAGCAGAAACACTCCGTGTATCTTGGATGGGGTTTGGCAACCAGCCCAGCCACCCCACTAGGTCCACGTTTACTTCCAACCATTTTATTGCCTCTCTGCCTCATTTTCCAGAGAAGTTATCTGCTGAAATCAGGATGTGGGGCTACTCACATGGCTCTAAGGTCTTAAAATTCTTGACAGACAGATTTCTCATTAAATACCCATAACAAACCCTTGGGATGGGATTACTCTTACAGCCCATTAGAAGTGTTCTGTGATGGGAGAAGGCAGTGACACAGTCAGGACCATTATAACGGCCAGCAAGAAAAACATCAAAACAAGGTATTTTCAGAGGGCTAATGAATATTTTCTGGATTTTCTTGTTGAAGACCAGAGAAGAGAGACCATCAGTGCCCTCTCCTCATGTCCCAGCCCATGGAAGTGAAGCCCTTAGAGTTCCTTGCAGGATGAGCTCTCCTTACAGCCAGACATGACAACTGCTCCACCACTGCCGCTACTACTTCTCATGTCTCCTCATCAGCCCCTTTTTGTGGGCCTAACACTACAACACCCAACATCAGCACTGGGATTGTGAATTTCTGTATGTTAATACAGAGCCTAGAATTTATCTTCTTAGGGAATGTTGGAAGCTGTATCAAAATACATTAAATGCAGTCCCAAGAGGACATCTATTTAGAAGCATTTACTGCCAGTATATCCTCAGACTTTCAATGCATAGATTCTTAGCTTGTAAGTTCTACATTCTACATCCTGCTTTTTCTTTATTTGTGCTGCAAATAAAGAAAAAAAAGCTGCCAAGCTATGTTTCTAAAGGCTTATAAATTGTCTTTTTTCTCTTTGATATGTCTATAAACTTATTTTTATTTAGGATATTTCATTTTTTTTAACATATCATTGTATTATGCCCCTCTTTAACCTCAAGATAAACTCCTTAAAATCTGTTACTCTTTGCATACACACACAAAAAGACCCAATCTTCATGTTATTAATACTGCCTTGTTCATAGTGAGACTACTGAGGACATATTTGTAATAATCTGCACTATTATAGGGCATTACAGGTTTTGTAACTCTATGCTTCCTGCTACACATATCTTTGTCTGGATGGATTCAAGTCAAGCCAAATGTTCATGGTGATTTTTCAACTCCCACCATTTTAATATTTCATTTTCTTTAATATATCCAGCTGATGCTGACCATTTACTAGATCTCATGGAAGAGATTACTCCTATCTTCTTGGGGTTTCTGCAAGCCACAAGATCACCACAAAAAAGACCAGAAATATATTTTCCAATGCATCTAACTTTGGTACTGGAGATTTCACTGAACCCCAAATTCTTCATTAAATACTGATTGATATTGGCTTTGATTTTCTCCTGAGTCCAGCCTGCTGTGAGCTATCTAGCCTACATTAAATTTATCCATATAAGTAATTTCATATGTATTTAAAAGGAGCAGGTGCTGATTTCCAGCTCTAAGAGCTACACTAGGTGCACAGTACAGAGCATTGAAGCTACACTTACTCCTTATATTGTTCAGTTCTGGGAAATAATGTAGGTCACTATATTGGACTGCTACTCCATCCTGAGGTGTAACAACAAAAACAAAGAGTATCTGGCATGTAAAAGCTGAAATAAAGGCAATAGAAGCACAGGAAAACAATAGTGGTCTCTAAAATTAGAGCCATTCAAGAGAAAAGAAAAGGCATGTGATAAATTAGAAAGTATATTTTTTCCAAATAATTTTTAGTTAACTTTTTAAATAAAGCAATTTATTCCACCACCTTTGGAGATTATTTCATAGGCCAAAATATACAGCAAAAGAAAACACAGATCAGTACATATAAAGTAAAATACGCGCCCAGCTGCTTGAGATTATTGTCTTCAACTGCATGTTAAGAGCTCAGAATTGCATAAAACTTCATTACATGTAACCTTTAACATACTTCAGAACAATCAGTGTGTGTTTACATGTTCTATGTTTAACTAAGAAAATTTACATGTATATTATTTTATATGGGGCTTGTTTTTCCACTGCATGGTTGTATATACATATTTATTCAGATGTCTTATAGGATACATGTTCATTGCAGTATACAAATATATATGTATAGACAATTGAACTCTAGATTTCAGATTTATTGTAGGCTCTTATCTGTGCACTACCCTGACCTTGCTATGGTCAATAGGAAAGCTTTCCCTGGCTTCTGTGTCAGCAAAGCCAAGTCTCTTACTGAAATAATTATTAAATCAACTGACTTCACTGAAAACGAAAGCATCATGGCCCCACACTTTCAAGTAAATGTCAAAAATATATTTGATTATCAAAAAAGCTCCATGACAGCTCTAATTGTGGTTTACCTTCAGAAGAATGGTTGAATCTATTTCAATTACTCAGCAAAGGAAGATATATCAAAGCACATGGAAAATCTTTCACGAATATTAGTGAAGTACATTTCCTTCCATCTGTCCCATAATATTTTCCTATTCTTCACACATCTGACTGCCTATTGCTCAAAAAGAAATTTCAGTAACATCATTAATCTATGGCCCAATCCAAACACTGTTAACATCAATGGGAAGATAGATTCCCATCTCATTCACGGGCTTTTGATGTGGCCTCATAATCTTTCTGTAGAATATTTAATGCAGTGCCTCAGTTATTTGAGAAGCTATTTTATTTGCTTACCTGTTTGTTTTAAAGTGTATCAAAGGGACCTGAAAGCATTAGGAAGATTCATGCTCTCTATTTCCAGCCTGCTGCTCTCAGGTCATTTTGGCAAGCACAGCACTACAGGCAACTACACAGCAACTGATGTGAAATGCTAGCAACCATACAAGCAAGTTTGAGAAGCAGAGGCAGGACAAGTGTTACTGTGCTTATTTGAAATTTTCTGTTACATTTCTTAATATGGAGTTTAAAATCAGAGCAGGGAAGAGACACAGGACACAGAAAAAAAAATTAGAATATTCCTACTTCTTAATTTTGAAGTAAAGGCAGATATCTGAGTCCCAAGTAGAAATGAAAACTCTGTGAGAAGTATCAATGACATTTCTGTAAGCAGGTAAGTGACTTCAAAGAGTGGGGCCAGCTTCTGACTCTGCCTGGGATTACCTCCTAGACACCATCTGTGTGTTTCTTGCTTTATCCAGCGTCTTTTTCATGTCTGACCTGAAAAACCTGCAAGCCCTCCACTTCTAACTTGTTTTTGGACTGCCATTTAGACTAGTGACATTCCAATATAATTTCCAATCTCTAGGTTCTCTGTAACACAAGTAATAGCAATAAAAAAACCAGAAGCGAAACGTGTTCCGCCACAGTTATAGTTTTCTGAAGATAAGTGAGTAGCAGAAACACTCAGAGTAGAATTACATTTTCTTAAAAACTAGCAATGGATTCAAACAGTAATCACTTGAAATTTGAAACCCCCTTTTACTTTTCCTAGTTATGTGAAATATGTTCTAAAATCTTAAACTTTGGAAGATGCACTTGAAATATGTACACAGAACTGTCAAAGAAAAAAATGTATGAAACAAATATAATTTCTCCTCTCTGGATTTTTCTCTATTCTCCCATTAATCACATTGAAAATATTTCCTGTTTCTAAAATAAGAAAAAAAAATTCAAAGCTAATGCACACAATTAACTAGATACTGCTGTTGCAAGTAAGTCTCGATATCAAAGTTCCACCTTCTGTTCCAGTGACACACAGGAGCCAGCTTCTAAAGACAAATTTCAACATGACCATATTTTTCACCTTATCATTTTTCCCAAAGGGAATTCTTACTGTGGAGACAGTTTTGAGGATGAAATTACTTCCTAAATTATTCTTCACTTTAAATCTTTTTTTCTGATCAAAAAATCCATTAACATCCACTAAAAAATTCAGGTGATAGTATTACTTTTATGCTACACAACAGCAACAAGCTATCAGTTTAAGGAATTATTACTTACTGTTCTTTTCTGGAAGACTGCAGATGGCAGGATGTAAGACAGTTCTGCACTCAGTTCAGTATCCTAATGATTCTCACATAGGAACATTTTTGTTTTGTTTTTCTTTCATGTTTAGCAGAAGCCTGTAGTGATAACACAATGAATCAAAGCTTGGGTTTATTGGCTCAGTGCCCTAATGGACAAGGATTACTCATTAACAATTCTTTCTTTGCGAAACTCTCCAAACATGGGCTGTATTAAAATGTTGTGAATTCCAGCTTGACCATCAGCAGAGAGATTTGAGATGTTCCTTAATACTCTGATCGAGTGCAGAGGGGAAGTTAACTCAGACAGTGGGGTGATAGCACCTTGTTGCTAATTATGACACTTTCCTTGCACACGTACATTTTTATGACATCTTCAGCCTCCTCGCCTTTCCCATCCAAAGAGCCCAGATATTATTCCAAGACTTGAGCTTGATTTTTATGTCTTTCTGTTATTTTTTCGTGCTTTTTAGGGAGACTGAGCATTACACTGAGTACTGAAGCAGAATAGGCTATAAATTACACCATCACAGGGATGTGAGGATATTAAAGTTTAATTCCTGTATCTGCAACAATCTCTAAAATATTGCATCATTTTGATTTGGACTCATCACATAAAGCTTTAGACAAGAAACTGAGGCTCCTAATTTTAAATCTGTCAGACTCATGCACTAGGTGTGCACAGGGGGAAGAAATTGGTACCTGTAGATGGAAAACCACATCCTTGAGTGGGTTGCACTATATCTGAAAATGCTGATGTGTTGTCATTGACAGAAAGGGGACCTTGAACCACCACAGCCCAATTTACCCTGCAGAGGGAATCAAAGTGAAGACAAATGGATTGAGGCTGTTTTATTTCAACATCCCACCTACACAGGAAGCATAATAATTCCCTGGTTTGCATTGCTAAACATACCCAGTGGGCATGAGTTGATCTGACAGTGGTACTGAGACAAATTTCAGTCAGAGGAGACTACTGACAGCATCACTCATGGTGAGTTCATGATTGCCACACAGTATATGATGTCCATCCTTCCCTACATATTTCCACTGTCTGAGTAAGATTGAATACACAGAGACACAGGCTGCGCCTCCTACTTGAGCGAAGAGAGGCATTGGGCAGCAAACACAGTCCTTTCTCTGAGAAAGGTGAGAGCTGCTGGCCCCAAAAATTGCCAAGAATAAAATTCCTTCACTTTCCCTCCTTTTAAGAGAAAAAAAATAATACTTTAAAAAGTATTATTTATTATTAATCCTCAAGCTTTTGTCAGGGCAACTCAAATTCTCTATAAATTCTCTATACTTGTAATGAAAATATTATTAATAATTAGTCTCTTATGTGTTCTGTCTCTTGCAAATTCACCTGGTAGCCACCCAAACACTCCTGGTCTGACAGGTTTCTGAAGAGAGCCAATGGGACAATGATGCCATAAGGCTCTCACTGGACACAAACTCCTAAGACACCACTGTTTCCAGGGATTTATGCCTACAGCTCGTTTCAGCAGGCACTGGACACATGATAAATGCATTTAAGACTGAGGCTCTCTCAGTCCTCCTTTCTGACTCTCTGAACACCATCCCACTTGTGTAAACAATGAGATTTGTCTTTGAAAAATTCATATTTAGCAAAATCCACAAAGTACTTTCAAGTAAGAGAATTCTTCCAAAACAGCCCTACCTACAGGAGACAGGTGGTCTCTTCAACCAAGCATGTCAACAGCCCATTGACACTTTCCACTCTATGTCCACTTCAGTGGTGCCTAGAAAGCACATGCCATTTTAATATGCCAAAAAAATCAATTTATTAGGTCATCCTGAGGCCAGTGATGGGTTTTGTCCCACTTCAGGAGAAAAAGCAGAAGTGGAGGCAAGAAATCCAACAAATGTCATATTAGGTGCCATGGAGCTTTCACTCTCTTGGTAGGTTCCAAAGATCTGAAATTTCTTTCTCATCATTTAGCTTCCCCTGGCATTGGTCTGATATAGTTGGTGGCACAGAGCAATTGCTTTTTAGAAGTCTCTAGAGACTAATTTTCAATAAATGTTTTTTCCCAAAAAGCATTTTCCTCTGTGTGGATGTTGTTTGTCAGAGAACTGAGAGTTTAGCACAAAGGAAATGGAATTTAATGCCCCTATGCACCAACACATTTGTTGCATTAGAACATTTTTCCTCTCCTTACAATAATAAAGAGGCAAGTGCCAAAGTGGTGCTTTGTCCACTAATCAATATATTCAAGATATTATTGGAAAAATCAAAGAAATCATCCTCATGATCAAAAGAGGAGATGTTGCCTGTAGCAATGACATGTGGCATTACTGGTTAAAGCCAGGTGTTCCTATTTATGGTGGTTCATATACAAATGAGAATTGAAGAGAAAGGAATTGGAGCAAATTAAATATATCTTCTGTGGTGTTTCAAGAGATTACATACACGGCATCAAGGGAGAGAATAGAAGGAGGAAATATTCAAACACAGTAAATGGAATATCTTCTATAAAATAGCATTGCATTCTAAATTTTTTTTTAAATTTCAGAATATTATCTGACATCCTGAATCTTTTCCAGACAACAGAAACATTACTTCTGTAATTGACAAAGAGTATGTGTTCTACACTACATCCATGTCATTAGCAGTCCAAATACATGTTCAACAACAAAACCAGGGATATAGATAACACTCAGAACTAGAAATCTGTCTGCTTAGAAAATACCACTTCATAAACTTCCCGCTCCATGAAAGAAAGGGTGTGTTTGCCAAAGCTCATTTGCTTCTCCTCTTGCTACTCTGTCTTTTCTCCACTGAAATAAATGCCACTCCACACTTTTACTGATAAGGTACCTCATGGAAAGGTGAGACAAATCCTGGCAACAAAGCAGTTTGCCATCAAAGTGTGGGTGGGGAAAATGTAGTACAGAAAGAGAGGGGGAAAGAAGAAAAATGTTGGCTGGGTGTTCACCTTCAACATTTCCTTCTCTCCACATCCAAATGAATGCATCATCACACATTAAAAAAATACAAAAATAATATACCTACAAATAACCAGTACCTGCTGCTTTTGCTCAGAATTTTCTTCCAGAAGCTGAAAAGGTTACTGACTACTCACAGCCAGTTTTCTGGAGCTCCAACAACATTGTATACATGACAACTGTAGAGCTGTTCAGGTTGAAGAAGACCTCTAAGGTCATTGAGTCCGGCCATTAACCCAGCACCATCAGGTCCACCAGTAAACCATGTCTGTAAGTGCCACATCTGCACAACTTCTGAATACCTCCAGGGTTGGTGACTCAACCACTTCCCTGGGCAGACAGTTCCAGTGCTTGACAACCCTGTTGATGAAGAAAGTTTTCTTAATATTCAATCTTAATCACCCCTGGCACAACTGGAGGCAGATTCTTTCCTGCATTAGACATTCATTACCACAGGGAAGGTAAGGATGAGTAGCTAAAGCCAGATAAATCTCTGCAAATGGATTAATTTCTCTATTCCCCAAGTTGCAAAGGGAGAAACTTCTTGTCTTGCCAGTGGGAAAACATATCTTCTTGGCCTAGGGATTCCTGGAAACACCTTGGGGCAGGTGGGAATTGCAACAAGGAATAGGTCTGGTCTGGCTGAAAGATAAATCAGCTTTTCCAACTGGCACCTGGAGCTGTCAATACCCTGAAAACACCTGGGCATTTCTGACAAAAGATCCATTTTGCAGCAGTCACAATGAGTGACATACCTTGGATCTGTGTTTTTTTCACAGGCCAAGGGACAGGTGTCTTGACCAAGATCTACTTGTGCTCAAGGACTTCTTTTTCCCTATTCTTACATCTCCCGGGACAAAGGGTACTGCAGACACCTGAGAGATCATGCAAACTAAATTGTGCCTGAACACAAACCGTGAATTCCAGCTCAGAAAGTGTTCACAACATGACCATAAACAGTTGCCACTAAGCTGCAGTCTCTTCTACAGCTCTTCTTTCATCCCTGTAGCACGCCTTATTTATCATTGCTACGCAGAGGATACGCATCCTCTACACCACTTTGGGCCGTGGTCTGTCTCCTAAAACCAGCCATTTTTTACTCTCAGGCATACTCACCTTTTCATTTCTGGAAAGATGTCCAAGATTATCACATGCTTACAATTAATTTTATCATCTGAAGATAACTAAGCAATCTTAATAGCTATGGTTGTTTCTGTACAGGTTTAAAAATTGGTAAGGAATGGCTGCAAAGTTTCAATAAGTTAACTCTCATGTCAATCTTTTTTTTACCTCCTGCATTTCAAAAGTGGAGGAATTACTGCTTTTAAGATTAGTTTAGTTTGTTGATTAAGTCTTTCATTAATCAGAGCCTCTTCATTATAAATTGCTCTCTGATTATTCAGTTTCTAAGCAGGGCAAAATTTATTCAATAATCTTATATTTGCCTTGATGAAATCTGTTTTTGCCACTCGCATATTTTAAGTGGAATGTCATGAAGGGTAAAATGACCACAGAACAATCTTTCCTAAGAGGGGGAATTCCTCCCTGGTGACAGGCAGTTAATTGTTAGCCAATGTGCTCTAGTGAGACCATATATGTAAGATACCATCTTGCAGCTGCCTGGGTGCAAGAGGAGGGCTGACTATATGCGGAATCAGCTACAGCATCAAAAAGTTAAATTTCAGTAGAGAAAACTTGGTCTGCTTCCCTCCAGCTGACTTAACTGAAATTTTGAATGTGTTTTTTCTATTAATGAGTTCTGGTATTCCGCATTACATTATCTCTCATTATTTTAAATTTTAATTAAGACA
Source organism: Passer domesticus (assembly GCF_036417665.1). Lineage (NCBI taxonomy): Eukaryota > Metazoa > Chordata > Aves > Passeriformes > Passeridae > Passer > Passer domesticus. The sequence continues at coordinate 45,028,816 of NC_087478.1, read as the reverse complement.
CTGATATTACATGTTCTTCCCCACTCTTACCCCCTTCTAAATGTTACAAGTTTACAAGTTTCTAAAGAAATTACAGCTTTAAATTAAACATGTTGGTACAGTATTAGCTGATAAGAAGTTCTCCTAGAGGACTTGGACTAAATATATACTTTATTCTTACCATTTTTTTTCTCTTGACATTTTGATGTTTTACAGTGTATAGTGATTGAGTTCAATAAGGGTTAGCCTTCATTTATGTAAATATTTGGAGAGATAAAATTGTTGATCTATTCCAGTAAATGAAAGCACTGTCCTTTCATTAAGAAGTAGTTCTCTTAAACTAAATGTCAAAGGTGACAGTGAAGAATTATTAATAAATAAATATTAGAATATTTTTAGATGGGTTTTTGAATTGTTAAAATAATCACACTAAGTAAATTCATTCTGCAAACTTTTAAACCTCTACTTTTTTCTCATACTTTGTCTAGTGTCAAGGAAAAGACAGATGTTTAAAAGGACTAGTTCAGTAGCTAGCTAAAAACCATTTCTTTCAGGAGGGGAGAGGAAGTGTAGACTGGGCATCACATGAATAGACAGTGTAAAGCATTGGAGGTCTGCTGATGCTATCTGGCAAGGCAGAGTCACTGTTAACCTCTTAAACCCTCAGGTGTATAATTTATTGCTCTAGAGGAGGTTCTACCATGCCCTGAAGCATTGCAGGCAGATGACTGCTCTCACTCATTGAGAGGGAAGGCTGCAGAGCCAGCATCAGATGCACAAGAGGTACCCAGGGCAAAGCCTGGGGGAATCTCCCTATCCTGTCTCAAGAAGTTCATGATCAACCAGGGAAAAATGGGAATATTGCACAATCTGCAGATGATGGAGTTGCCATCACATCTGCCTTGACATCTAAGAGGAAACAGAACATCAGATTCCACTATAAGTAATGCTGCAGTGCTCAGTTTGGGAGAAGCTGCCGTCTTCCTTTGGCAAGGCAGGCACTTGTACATCAGGAAGGAGCAGGAGAAGAGCTGTTCCATGAGGAGATAAAACTAGATGTAAGACAGCTCCACACTACCTGAGTGTCCAGGTTGTTGATAGCAACAGGCCCAGGGGAGGCAACATGGTAAATCAGGATGAGGGGTCATCCAGGGACCAGCCAAGAGCAGCAGGAAGAGGCAGGGCCAGGTGCAGGCCTGGGAACGCGCTGCTTGCAGCCCCAGCCCAAGGTCCTTCCAGGAGGCAGAGCTGGACTGCAGGACTGCAGATATTGCAGGCTACAGCTTAGCACCTGCAGATCACCTGGGGAAAAATCCACTCATTAGCCACTCATGAGGAGACAATACCAAACTCGCTTCCAGAAACTTAACACAAACCAGGACTAGAAGGCCTGAACTTAAACAGCATCCTCAACCCACAGGCAAGGTATGTGGGAGGCTCCAGATGAGGCTGATTAGGTTTAGTTTTAAAGCCTAACAGTACCTCAGGACCCTAATGTAGATCATCTCTCAAAGCTCTTTTGCTTCCCTAAGAGAATTTAGACAAACAATGAATCTAGGATCACTTATGGAAGGCAAGAGGACTAGCAGCAGGACTAGACCTTTAACGTCCAATTAGCACAGAAAATTCTGAGGTATGTCACAAGTTTAGCTGAAGAGTATTCATGACTCCACTCAGCTAAGAAGAGATGAAATGGACCGGAAATTATATAATGTTGGGTCCTGGATATAGCTGAGATATTTCCAAATTAGAAAAGTAGTTTCATGTCCCAGGGCCCAGGTCAATCTGATCATGCTCTTAGTTTCCACCTACCAAAGATCTGGTACTAAGGAAAGAAAGGGATTTGAAGATCAAGGAAAAGTGTGGTCATTGAAGAAAAAGTTAAAAGGATATTGAACAATAGATTTTGGAATAATTAGTTTATTTTCCATTCTTTCCTCATCTTCAGTTGACATCATTGCATTCTGAAAACAAATTACTTCCCTTTTTAGAAGAAATAAACTAAATGTGGTATAAAGCTTATTAAATTTATATAAAGCATATCAGGAAATGGAGAGGTTACTTATCTCATAGCAGTATTCGCTTGGGCTCAATCTGAACAAATGCTTCATTTATGAATATCTAATCTGAATACCATTTTTGTCCAAAGTTGGGTCTCATCCCAAAATATGGGATCATTTACATAGGCAGATCCCTCATTTATGTCAAATCCCACTTGGCTGATTTATTCCATCTTGCCACCTCATCCCAAAACACAAAACTTATAACAAAACCAGGTTATCTAGAGTAGATTTCATGCATGGAAAGTTTGTCTAGTTCTGTTTTTTGTCTTTTGTGACACCCTCTTGCAAAACCTTGATAAGGGAGGGAATCTTACAATGAATTTTAGGCATTAACTCTTTCTCTAAGTAGGTGTGTAATATATGAAAATTTATGAGGAAGAGGGAAAAAGAAAATCAATTCAAAGCATGGCAGCTCAGCAACTTAATCAGCAACTTAAGCCATTGTTCCTCCCTATGCACTGGCTGTTTACATGTATATGGAGCCAAATTACAGGTTTCTATCCTTTCCCTTGAGGTTTCCTCAAAATTGCCTCAAGTTAGTGGGGGACTGTGCCTACAGCTCTCTGAATTTAGAAGCCTTCCACCAAAACTTGTATTTCCCTTATTCAATGGAGTTGCCTACCCAGAGGATGTGCTGTGCTCATAAGGAGATGGCCCTTTATCAGCTGATAATGGTGGGATAAATCCTCGAGAGCCTGCGGGATTCATTCCTATATATCACAGCCAATTGCAGCCACATTTGTATTTCTTGGAAACAGAAACTTGTTACCACAATGGAAATTGGGAATGGAAGATGTTATCATTACAGAAATACCAGCTAGGAAGTTCTTCAGAGAAGTGACTGGATTGAGCATCCAGTCCTGGTGTTAACTCTTTTGTCCAGCAGGAACTAGCAAAGAAATGGGCTCCAGGATTCAGGAGGATTTCTACCAACCCACTTGATGTACAGAACTGCTTAACAAAAACATCCCCAGTGCACATGAACCAGCCACCACAGAGAATGGAGAGTACAGTTCCAGTTTCTGATCTATTAAGTTTGACTGAAAAATTAAAACAAAATAGCACCAATAATTGGAGCTGCTGTTCTGGTTACCATAAGGATGACAGATAAGTCTCAGCTGCAGCAAAATTACACATAAATTTTTTGGGAGGTGAAACATGTATATGTCCATATGTAAGTGTTGTTATTTCTACTCAAAGGAAAGAGAATCTCTACATATAATTAAACTGACATCACCAATAACTGAGGGGCAAAAGTCATACCCTATTCTTTTCCCAATTGTCTTTCCCCATAATAGCTACTGCTGATAAACTCGGCAGCAGAAGTTGATGGAAACATCATTGGTACCAAATACTGGAATAACAGTGTGATTATTAGATGCAACTAATCTTGTTCTAATATTAATAAACTAATTACTTCCAGAATGTAATGTATACCTCCAGAAAGTCCTCATGTAACACAACAACAAAAGGGATTCCTTCCTGTAAGCATGAAAATTACCCAGATACAGGCAGATGATTCTGTTTCAGATTGTGTCTCACTAATGTGCAGCTGCTAAACATGCATATATACACATGCCAAATAAAAGATTATTAGAGGAGGAAAAAAATACACGTAGCAACATTAGTCTTTCAAAACAGAAAACATTTTTCTCCTGGATATGTGATATCAATCTGGAAATGTTTATAAACCCTGAAATTGCATTCTTTTTTTCTCCACATCCAGTTCATTCCAGAGAGAGCAAAGGAAGAATATACCTAGCTCTTACCACTTTCAATTTAGTTCAAGGGTGGTAAGTCAAAGTTAGAAATTGTGCGGGAACTGCTATTTTCCCAATGACAGAACTGCAGTTCAAATAGCAGCTCTGAATAGCAGATGAACTGTAACCTTAAACTGTGCAAGACCTTTATGTCACTGCTATTGCATGATACTGTCTATATTCCAAGATATTTGTTCTGAAGAAATATCAAGTCTTAAATTTTTTTGGAAAATTGACAAAGCATAACTTTTCTGTATTGTAAAGCTGATTGTAAATGGAATATGCCAAAAATATGCCTCTCCTCAAATATTAGAAATTATACAAAAACAAATTGCCTGAGAAAGAAGATAATTAATAAATATCAGAGATTTTAAATAAGCTGAACAGAAAAAATTTAGTACTTCAAATTTCTTTCAACTCAGAGAACTGGGTTTTTTTCTTCATACTTTCTAAATATCTTTTTAAACTAGCAGAGTTGATGTCCATCTTATCCGTTTAATCATTGACTTGTTGCTTAACTCGTCTTGTTACCTAGGCCTTTTAAAGTCAACAGATAATAATATGAAATAAACAAAACCTTTGTCACTTATTCCTACACCAAGCTTTATGTAACTCCCCTAAATACGAGTTGCAATAGAAACCTTTGAACACCATGCCAGTAAAATGGACTGTATTGCAAAGAAGCTGATAAAATCTTGTTTGGAATACCATCAATTTATTCCAGGAATTAACTATAATTAACCAGATATTTTAGGCTTCTTGAATGTAATAAATCTCTCTTCTGTTAATATACTGTACCTTGCTTCTTCAGGTGGAAAATCTTGATCCATAATTACTTGGATACAGTTTTTTTGAGATTACCATTTAAAGTGGGCAGAGACACATGATTTATCTAATCAGAATGTCAGCCAGCAGGTGCTAAAATGAAATGAGACCTTGACTGCATTTACAACTGACCTTGGATTATTTCAAGGCAATAAGTGAGGTATGGAAAAGCACTCTTTTCCTGTACCTATGCTTGATCTCTCCACTTAATTTCACAATTCAACAGTTTTTTAGCAATCTACTTCCCATTTCAGAATTTTAGAAATTAATTAAAAATTTGGTGTGTCTCAATTATTTGCCCTTAGATGGTGGACCATAACTCTGCATACTTCAGCATGTTGAGGACTTGTTTGGAAGAATATCATGGGATATGGACCTGGAGAGAAGAGTGGTCTGGAAGAGCTGGATATCATTCAAAAATCACTTCCTCCAAGTTAAAGAGCAGTCCATCTTTAAAGCATGAATCAAGCAAAGTCATCAGATGGACCACATGGATGAACAAGGAGTTTCTAACTAAAATCAAACATAGAAAGACGCGTAGAAATTGTAGAAGCAGTGTTACGTGATCCAGGAGGAATACAGAGCATGCAATGCATGCGGGGATGGTGTTAGCAAAATGAAAGGCCACACCATTGCATGTGGCAAGAAATGTGCAGGGCAACAAGAAAGACTTTTACAGGCGTGTAAGCAGAAGAAGGAAAATTAGGGAAAATTTTGGTTTGCTGCTGAATGGGACAGGGGACTACCTGACAAACACAGTGAAAACCAAGGTATTCAGTGCTGCCTTTGCCTCAGTCTTCACTGATAAGAGCAGCCTCCAGGAATTCCAGGTACCTGAAACCTGTATAAAATTCCAAGAAAGTCTTGCCCTCCATGAAGTAGAATTAGTTTAAGGAGCATCTACACAGACTGGATATGCGTAGGTCTGTGGGTTCTGATGGAATGTACCAAGAGTGTTGAGGGAGCTTCCAGTGCCACTGTAAGGCCACTTTCAATTGCGTTTGGAGGGCTGTAACTACTGGGAGAGATTCCTGATGACTGGGGAAAAGTCAAACATCACTCTGGTCCTTAAGAAGGAGGGAAGGAACCCGATAACCTTTATGACAAGAAGACAGGCTCAGTGAACAAGGGCAGATCTTGAGCTTAACAAGGCTTTCGGCACTGTTTTCATTGACAAAATCATAAAGCACATAATAGATGAGTACACAGTGAGTTCGATTTGAAACTGGCTAAACTGTCTCAAAGGCTTGGGACGAGCAGCAGGAAGCCCAGCTACAGGCAGTGATTTGTAGTATATCCCAGGACTGAAGACTAAGACAAGTCATTAAAGATTAATACAAGTCATTAAAGACTTGTACAATGGGACAGGGCACACCCTCAACAACTTTGCAGATGGTGCAAAACTGGCAGGAGACGTTGGTGTGATAGCTCCTCATGCTGCCACTCAAAGGGGCCTTGACATGTTGTAGAAATGGGCTGACAGGTCCTACAAACTTCAACAAAGAGAATTTCAAGTACTGCACATGGGGAGGAATAGCCCTGTGGAGTAGCCAAATTGATCTGGGCATCTTTCACTAAGACCATAGCTACAGAAACCTATCTCTCCAAAGAAAATACAGCATTACTAAATAAATTAAATTTTTAAGCCACGATTTGGAGAGAACATCAGGTGTGGTAACTCAGACTCTACACAGGTTTGGTGGACTTCATTTGCTCATTGCTAGATATTTCATAGTTTCTTGGGGGAAGCATTAACAAAAATATTACTGGAGGAAATGCTTTGCCTCCTAGTAGGCTTTGTACCAGTTAATTCCTGATGAGGAAATCTGCATGTGTGGTGTGTTGGCTGGAAGCCTTGCTGACCTTCAGCTCTTGCAGTAATTCAATGGCTCAAGAAAATATCTTGTGATATTTTTTTCAATCTGTGTCTGTGTCCTCTGAAACCAATTCCAGCCATTGACACAAACAGAGAGCAAACTGTTAGCAAACATCTACATGTTTTTTGAAGAGGCACATTTCTTTTGAGGTAAGTCTTACCCAATAACTGGCATGAGTCAGCACCATGTCTTCTCTGAAAGACATAAAATTGCCCAAGAATCATAGAATCATAGAATAGTTTAGATTGGAATGGACCTTTAAAATGTAATCTAGTCCACCTCCGCTGCTATGAGCAGGAACATATCCAGCTAGACCAGGTTTCTCAGAGCCCCATCCACCATGACCTTGAATGTTCCCCAGGCTGGGGAACATTCCCCTCCCTGGGAAAAGGAGGGGACAAGAGTGGTGCATGGACCAAAAGTACAGCTCAAGGGCAGTGAAGGAGTGTGAGATTGGGAGCAGTGATGCATAGTGAGCTCCAGACTTGGGGTAGGTCTTGGGAGAGAGAAGGAATTAGCTGAGTCTACTCCTTGTCTCAGGTAAATATGGCAGTAGAAGATGCCAGCTGACAAAGGGCATTTTAAGCTGCTCACAATTTCCCATTAAATTGGAATAGAGGTGGTTCCTTGGGAATAGTAAGATTGTGGATTAGGAACACAGGACATTCTTAGAAACACCCAATGTTTCTCTTGGTCTGACAGTTCCTGTACCCAGGCAGCCAACAAGGATAGGAGACAGAGATCCTGACTGCAGTTCCCATCCCAGCTTTGTCAGCAATGTTGTCCTTCAGCCCCCTACAAGCGTGACAGCTTGTTGTGTGCTCTGGCAGAGCAGAGGGAGCAGGACAGGCCAGCGTGGCCTTGACCTTTGGCCAGCCAGGGTAACATTTCAGCTGCCCACCAAGGACCAACAGCTCCAGCCTCTGTTGCCAGGAACCTTGGCACAGAATTTTCTTCTTCCTAGCAAAATTAAAATAAAATAAAATAAAATAAAATAAAATAAAATAAAATAAAATAAAATAAAATAAAATAAAATAAAATATAAAATAAAACATAAAATATAAAATAAAACATAAAATAAAATAAAATAAGATAAGGAACATGCTAAAAAACAAACCCTTGATAATTTTGGCTTTGGGCTGCCCTGGTGTCTAGTGTACCATTCCATCAGTTAGCAAGGGTCAAGCGAAGCCACTCATGAAAACAAGAAAATACAAGGTAAAGATAGGGTCTGGTGTGACTGCAATATTTTTCTTCACTCCATCCACGCATTGTAACGGGTAAACTTGCAGCCAGTATGGGCACTGGGAAATGGCATGTGAACAGTGCAGGACAGAGGTAATTCCATTACATTCCCTTGCTGAGGGAAAGCCTACCTGCCGGGGTTACTCCCAGTTGCCCGTGTCTGCCCCACGCAGCAGCATTATTCCACAGAAGTAACATTACATCCATTCATACTGATTGTACTTCACTTGTTTGTCCTTAATGTTAATCTCTTTCACATCTAAATTCAAGTTTCATGTTAGTGCTATAATTTCCCCTGGTCCAAAATAAATCAGCAAGGGCCCATAAGGCACTTCCAGCCTCCTGCAGATTTGTACCAGTAGAAACTACACAACTGATCATTGCCAAAGAAAAAAATGGGGTCTCTCAGGACCTGCAGACATTTTTCTTTTGATTGCACACCAGAGAAGGAGCAGGGAACAAGCCGATAGGATCAAAGTCCCCTCTCTAGAAGAAGAGAAAGTCCCATTTTTCTTATCTTAAGCACCATATCAGCAAGTTTCTCCCATAAATTCCCCTTCTGTTCATTACAGGTATTCCCAGCCAGGAGAAAGCACCTGGCGTGTTGCTTCTGGTGATGACTGCCAGCTTCAGAAAGCAGAGGTATCTTTATTGGGGGTTCTCAAATACTTCCTGTTTTATAAACGTTGTTGCTTCCTGGTTGGTGCTTCAAAGATTTGTCAGATACCTCTGGGCAACCAAAACTCTGAGCCAATGGAGAGGTATTTTTCATGAGTTCCAGTGTTCCTGACACATATTTAACAAAATAGCCATGACCTGCTCAGAGGAGTTCTGAATTTGCCATGCAGACAGAGCTAAGTCTAAAACAAGGAGTGAAATAGTTGTCAAAAATTTGTACAGAAAGTGCCTGAGCACTGACTTTATTGAGCAGATAAATATGGTTATACATAAACAAATTTAGTCTTTTAGCTACGGCAGATAACCAATACAGTAATTAAATTGAGGTGCAGTACACCACAACATGGGATGGAGACAACAAAATAAATGGGTCAAGCTTTTATTGTGATCAAGACTTAAAATACCCAACTATTCTGTGGAAAAAATGTGTTGGCTCTTATTATGCTATAGATAGTTCAGCATGAAGAAGTACAATCTTACCACATTTCTTACATAAATTTCCTTCTTTACTTCTGTAATTTTGCATGTAGAAGAGCTGTAAAAATGATAACTAGTATAAACACAAAACCAAAAAAGTTTAGATAAAAAAGGAACAATTTTTTCTGTCACAGCTAAACACTGTTATTAAATGGAAGTTAAGAAATAACTGTATGTAAGTAGTTGAAAGCATTTTTCTAGGAAGCCTGTCTTCTGCATGGACATATGCAATAGTATTAGTAGTGCTACCTATGAGGAATTTTTAATCTCGCCATTTATTCCTGATTTCATGAGATTTAAGTTTTGACATGGGACCTGAGTGAATTCCCTGGACCCTAGGATGATGCAGAACATTAGATCATGGCACACATCCTGTAGGTTTTTAACACAAAAATCTAGAGAACTACAAGTTTTATTTCCAAGACTTGAAATTTGATTTCTTATCCTCAACCTACTGTCTGCATGGCCTTGGGGCAGCAATTTGCTTTCTGTTTTTTCTCTAGTCCCCTTTCTACTCTTTAAATCACAAGTAATACTCCTCTCTCTTAAAATATAAATAATTAAATAGAAGTCTAAAATTAAGATCTTCAATGGAAAATAAAGAGAAAAATAAGATAACAAATCTGGTGTTTTACAAAAGTTTCCTTACAATAATGACTAAATTTACAGATCTCTGTAACTGTCAAAAGAAGTCAGTTGGAAACATACATGTGAAGCCTGAACACATTTTGCATGACCTTCAGTTAATTGTTACTTTCCTGCTTTCAGTTAATTATGTTACACATGAGACTCCTCCTGGGGCTTTGTCAACATCTGGATGCCCTTGTTATATATTTCACCCCAAAGTCTGTACATTCTTTTGGACTATGTGATTATTTCCCTGGAGAAATTCCTACTCAGATGAGCTTTCCATCATTTCTGTCATTAATTTGTCCTTTCTCACTAAAATGAGCATTTTGTTTAACTCTGACAAAAATATAAGAGGAGTATTAATTATCATTAAATGTCTAACAGTAGTGCCTAAAAAATATAAGCTGTCAAAGAAATAAAAGCTACCACTTTCTTTGTTGAGAAAGATCAGTAGATAACAACACTGAACAACATATTCCTGGGGCTTACTGTACTGTTTTTTTTTTTTCTCCTCAGACTTGAATTCATTCCTGTGGATGATTCTACCATTTCAACTTATGGAAAGTTGAATGTTCCTCTGGCTTTCTTGAAATCTTTATTCCAGTGTAAAGTACATTTTGCTTCCTTCTGCAATCAGAAAGCCATTTCCAAATCAAACTCTGACTTGTATGAGCACTGTCATACTTGAAAATATGCAAAAGTTATTTTGAACATGGGGACAGAAAAATATTCAAGCAGTGTAATAAATGAAGTGTAATCAAACTACTATTTCTCCATAGAAAATATAATTTGAATAATTCACACCTGCTACCATCTGAGACATGACATTTTAGAAATCTGAGTGGGATATACCAGTTTCCCTGATTTTTTAAATGTTCAAAATTCTGACATATTTTAAGTCATTTTGTAGGAAAAACATCCTCAGTGACCATATCTCCTTAGACTCCACAAGAAAATTCTACTGAAGCATGTTGCAGATAGAAATATCCACAAAACTGGAGCTACAAAGTCAGTTTGTTCTCAATAGGTTGTCTTTATTCTTTGTCATACAGGATTGTGGAAGCCACTGTGTAAATCAAAGAGTTGATTAAGTACAGAGATTTCCAGGAAAAAAGCCTAGTTTCCAACCAGTGCTGATATTTACACTTCATGCAATGCACCTGAAATATTTAAACAAATGAAAAGGAAAGGGAGAAAGCCCAAACACCTCACTGTGAGTGCCTGAAAAAGCACTGTGGCATGTATGTAACTTCAGCTGGTAAGAGTTGATGTATTGGGTTCATAGACAGTTAAATTCAGACCAAAAAGAAAGGGGATTTTTGAATACAAAATTTTGTCGAGATGTTTTTAAGCCATTTCTTTCAATGTATTAAATAATGCTCAAATATACACTGAAGTCGAACTTCCACTGAACTAAATCCATGCAGTCTGTTTGTGGATACAAAATGATCCTGCTAAACTGAGCTGTGGCTTGTCACTTGTGACAGCTGTGGTGCATCTGCAACAGAAAAAAATAGCAGCTACACTCACCAGGAAGGCAGCCAAGCTCTCGTGGGCCAGCTGGCCATTTCCCAAACTGTTGGGATGTTTGTAGTTCTTTGTCATAACAACAGCATTCAACTCCCTTTGTATTCCTCTTAACAACAGAAAAGTTACCCTTCATCATTACTGGAAAAATGATGCTGCTTCTAAGCAAATGTTACTGTTTCTAGAGTAATACATTGTTTGGTCATCTCTTTTCTCCCCCAGATTATACTTACACAGATTCTTATATTGAATCCTTTCATAATATGGTTTTCCCTATCAGACTTCCTGTAGCAATTATAGGAATGTTACATTACTGGAGAGGGAGGAAGAAGCTCTTTGCTTTGCACATATGCAAAGCGGTGGACCTCTTTCTTTAGTAAATTGTGGAGAATGTTGCAAAATAGTTTGACAGTAGCTGGTCCAGCTATTGTGATAGACTAATGAGAATATTTGACCCAACTGCCAATTAAATCCCCGAAAGCTATCACCTGAAAGAAATATTTTCTTCTACCTGTTCTAAATATCAGTAGTGAAATAAGAAACTCTAGTCTAAAATGAGTTTTTGAATTTTAAAAAAATATTATTTTCTCACCTAGCAGCACAAAGTGACAAGTTTTCTTGGTCTGGCTTATTAATAAATTGATTTTTTTTTTAAAGCAGGATTGAGCTGTACCATAAAACTACCCCTTTCATTAAATTATCTGCTCATATCAAAAGTCTTCACTGTAGTCAAATTAGGCATTCAATTCACTTTCCTTCTTACCCATATACAGTTGCAGATTGGATTTTGCTGAGTAGAAGAGACACAAGAGACACAAACAGCGAATTAGCTAACTTCCCAATATACCTGTTTGTAGGGAAGATAAATCATCCATGGATTCAAATGAATGTACAAGTGTAATTGCACTCATGCTATTCAATTGCACTTCAATAAAATAGTAAAATGCATCTGAGAAATGTTCAAATGTTGGGTACATCACAGTGGCTGCACGCAGTACATGAAAACAATAATACTGAAACATCACAAAGCACAGCGTAGGCTAGACAAGATAGCTGTCACTTGAATTTAATGAGGCAGTAGTCATAATGAGAGACAAATTAAATCACATCTTACTGAAATTATAAATTATCCATTCTGAAAAGAGTATTAATGCCACAATGAGTCTCTGAGTTGCAGCTAATTGAGATGATGCAGCATGCTCCACTGTGTGATTCTAAAAATGGTAGAAAAAGGCTAAAGCCACTTTATACTGTCAAATGTATACCAATGGCAGAGGATAATTACTTTTATACATAGGTACCCTTTTAACTCTCAAATGGTACAATGTTTCATTCATAGCAAGAACAAGACTGAGGCATTGAAAAGTTATAGATCCAGAACTAAATACTCCTGTAAGTAATCTCATTCACCTAAACAAGGAATGTTGGTGTTGAGAGCAGGAACTGCATCAGTATAACTCTAGAAAAATATATTCAAATTACTTCACAATAATGAATTGAGTGAGAATCCTAATCAAAACAGCTAAGATTTCCTTTCATAAGGATTATTAATATTGCATCACTAACGATGATTTTGTATTCAAAATTATTTCATGCCAGCACAAAATCTTTGGAGGGGTTGATATTGTACAAGTATCCATTTTATGGTCTTATCCATACTGTGTGGGGTGTGCATATAAAGATATCTGCCAATCAGTTTGTAGGAACTTGAAGCAATCCTGTGCCACCTCTGCCACATGTTCCTCTTCCCCTTGTTGAGTGACTATTAGTAATTAATTAAAGCCTACTGTCATGAATCTGCTTTTCCCTCTGCTCTGATCTTTCAGCATGAGCTTGTGGTTTGACATTGATTAAGCAGTTCAAATGACACTCTACGGGAATCCTAAAAAGGCAAAGCAGGGCTGCTCACTACAGGCAGTGACACCACTGGAGACCCAGGGATTACACAGATCACCATGGATCCACCGTCAGGTATCACTTGTCCTTTCTCTGTTCAGATGAGATGATGGAACTCCTTGCTCTTACAGTAAGTTCTACAGCTTGCATCAAGCAGGAGCCCTGCCAGGGCTGGTCATCTAACTGGCACAGAATCTCTCCCAAGCTCATATAATGGCTGGGAGAGGCTTTAGGATCCCTTATCCCACTCCTATTGTTGTTAGCCTTCTTAGACACCACTGGAAGGGAACTACCACCCCTCAAATCTAGCCACGTGGCCAGATGTTATGTAATTGAATAAGACAGTAAATGTGAATACCAGATGATTTGGGCAGCTAGGCAGGAGTCATGGGAGTAGCTGCTATACAAATCTTACAGTTTCAAGTGTTAAGACAAATCTTGAAAATTTCCATTTTCATAATGGTAAGAAGTCTGTTCCTCCATGTCTTGAGTTACTTGCTTTTGCTTCCTCCATTCCCTTCTCTGTACTTCGCTATTTTGACTGGTAGCACCATACGTTTTCTTTGGACTTACAAAAGTTTCATTGTTCATCTCTGTTTCTTCTGCCAGTTCATCCTGATCAATTATTCCACATTTCTCTTCACTGAGGTTTTCGGGGTCAGCCCATTCCTGCTTCTCTCCAGAGGCAAAGATAGCGTAGAATATCACACCACTGTAATGCACCAGGGCTGCAATCAGAAAGACGTTCTGCCATTCTTCACGGGTCTGAAAGAATCGTGCAGGTCTCATTAAGTTTCTAGTAATAAGAAATATCAATCTCTGAATTACGCCATGAATTAACACATATTGAGGAATGACTGTGATCACTGTTTGATTCATGATGCTGAAGATAGAGCAACTTATGAGAACCATTGCAAATATTTTTTATATATATATATATATATAACTACAGCAAATATAATAAAACTTAGGTTTCTTTGTTGGTTTTTTCTCACAGTAAAGTTTCTCTCTTGCATATGAAATATTTGTAGAGTTGGAAATGCAGGGATTTCTCTAACAACTACACAAATATTATTGTAGATCAATGCTTGCTTAGAAACTCTCCCATGGGGATATGGAAGCATTGTTGAGGAGTTTTCCAAGTTCTATAAGCATTGCACAGTTGTATAGAGATACTACAGAGACTCAAACTCAGGTGGCATTAAATAATATCTGCCTACACAGATAATTAGCTATAATAGCTGAGAATTAGGCCAAAGTGGTAATTAAAAAGTCCATGTTTAAGACAAAAAAAAAACTAGCTGCAGAGACCAATGATGGAATGGCATCCTCAGGAACCTTTGAAATGCCTTAAATTTGTCGCATTACCTAACCCTTTTCCTAGAAAACACGGAGAAATATTACCTTATGTTTTGTCATTGCACCAACGATGAGTGGGCACACCATTCCCGACAGCGTCCCCACACCATTGGAGATGCCCATCAGAATGCTGGCATAACGAGGGGCTATGTCCAAGTGATTCACATTGAAGCCTACAAAAAGGAGACAAACAGCTGTACAGCATTGCACTACCAGGCAACAGGGCTTTCTACAGACATTCTGGCTGAAGAAGACTGAAAAGGTTAGCAACCTCCCTACTGCACCTCTGAAGATTATATTTTATAGAAAATAAAGTTTAGTTTGGCTCCGTTTAAAGTGTCTTTACTTTCCATTTTCTCATACTGGAACAGTGAACATGGCAAATATTTTTAATTAAGGAATCAATGCCTCAAATTAGTGAAATGTCTTCTATCTTTTTATTTATGTAGTAGTGTTTTTAATTAATTTTTTTCGGTGTTTTAACCATGTGAGTGGCTTAACAGCAGTTTGACAAGATGATAAAAAAATAGAATATAAACAAGCAGGAAAAACAATCATCCTTACTGTAGCGTGTCTTCTGAGCACATATTTTATTAAGAAATAAAAACAAATACTAAATATCAGCTCAGATATTTATCATTCCTTAGGTAATGCAAATTAGTCATATTAACTATGGTTGATCACAAGAGATGATGATTAATTTGAAGTGCATGGTAATAAATAAGGTAAGCAATAGACTACTGGGAAAATCCTGCAATAAAAGTTGATTGACAGAAACGGCCAGCTATGCAAGGACCTTGTGACTGAGCAAAGGTCCTGCACCATTTGCAGAAACCTGCACCATTTGCAGAATCCTGAAATAACTGAAGACCAGCAGTTACTTAGCTGGTCAATTTTGTTCAATAGATCCATGTTCTTGGCTGTCTTCTTGGAAGATCTTCAATCTTCTTAAGAAAATCTTTAATCTTCATAGCAAAATAAGTTTTTTTCTTCAATGATGCTGGTACTGATGGTGCCATAAAGCATCTTGAGACTACAAAACTTGCATGAGACTCATGAAAGTGTTAGAAACAACTTCTGCAGAAGGGCTGGATGTAGGATTCAACAGAGGAAGGGCTGACATAGAAAGCAGCAATCGGGTGCTAGGGTTGGGGACAGGATTGCACGTGTAGCAATAGCCTTTGTGCAACAATTCACTGCAGAGTAATTCTCTCTCTCCCTCTCTGTCTCTCTCTATTTCCTTTTAGGCATACAGTTAAACAGGATGAAAAGGTGACTGACAGTGTAAAAGTATATTAGAAAATAACAGCATAAAGCTGACGTAAATTGGGATCAATAAAGAGCAGGTTCTTTCAAAGCTCCAGGTATTGTGTGCAACATGTTTCATAGATACCAAAGTAAATTAGTTCTAGAATGAGAAGAAATAACAAACACCCTATAAGTTGCCACTTTAAGAGCAAACAAAATAATAGAAATTATGACAGTAAGAACAGTGAGGATAATAACATCAGTTTTACCATTAATAGTAAAAGCAAGAATAAGATTAATTCTTACCTGAAATTGCAAAGCCACTGAAGCCTACTGCTAACACCAGAAAGGAAATAGCCACACCTTTTGTGTGAGAATAACCAACCACCAAAAGCAAGGTTGCTTCCATCCCAAAGCCTTCCAATGAAACACATGAGAATGAATTACATTCAAATATCTAATTGCCATGAAAATACTAATAAGCACTATCTTGAATAGCAGCTTGAAATGAGGGAAAATTATTTTGTATCTCTTAGCTATTCTTGAACGCACTTGGGAGCTCTGTGTATTTGCAGAAATATTTGTACATTAATTGTTTAAGAACATATTCTTTTTTTCTCCTCATTCACTGCTGTACACATGACCCAGACAGTCAGTGAAGTTACTTCACTGTATTCACTGAGAAATACAGGAAGACAATTAAGAAAGTGAGTATGTACAAAGGGCAAAAAAATTCACAAACCGACAAACGATTGAGTGAAAGAAGAAAAACACTTGTCTTTAATTTCTCATGGTTGTAGATGTACAAGATGTTCTTGGTAAATGGAACAAAAGACTGTTTTACATACAACTGTGCTACCAACACAACAGGACATCCTTGAGCATCGCAGTGAACTTCCAGTCTCCACCATTAATATTTTCTAATATGTAACATTACAATCCTTCTGTTTTGTTTTGTTTTAATGACACTATTAATATGCCCTGAAAATACAATGAATGTAACCATCCTTTCTGAAGATGCATAGCCAAGCTATGTGGTATCACTGCCTGCAGACATCTCTGTTTCTAGAAGCCCGTGCCATCTATAAATAATGCAAGCCAGCAACTGGCAGTGGGCAACTAACAACTCTACAGGTTGCCTGGCTTGAAATCTTTTCGCTAATTCAATATCAACCCTACGTGTCACTGATTTTTCAGTTCAGTGACTAAATTGGAAACAAATTATTTTGTGCTGAGTTAATACCATGCTGTTCATCCTTCACTTTTTACCCCCACTCTAAACCTTTCAGCCTTAACATGTCAGTGGGCTCTGCTGGGAGTAGCAAATGGGAACATGGCCAGTTACTTCAAGAATCTGTCCACTGGGAAAGGGTCTCTCCAGCACTGTGGTATAGGGTTAACTTTGTATGAGTTTACAGGATGAGGCTTATTTGATCATGCTATGCCCATTCAATTATTAACCAGACTTCTTGTCTCCTCCCTTTTTTAAAGCATGCTCATATGAGTAAGGATTTATGTCATGAGGCATCAGCTCTCCACTTAATGCTTCAGATTAACCAGCTATAAATGTAATCTTGAGTAAATTGAGTCTTGTTACAATTAAACATGGATGAAACTAGGATATTTGCATCAACTGCAGCACACGAATGAAATGTCATATTTTCAGAATCTGATAGTACCTCCACAGTTCATGACCTTTCTTACAGTGGTAGTGGTTAAGATCTTCCTGCTCCGTAAGAAGTCAGCTAGCTGCCCTCCAATGGGCACAATGATTGTCATGACCATGTGAGGAACTGCTGACAAAAGGCCAACCTGCAATTAGACAAGAGTGCTTAACTGTCATTTCTCCTTCAAGATTTAGGTGCAAGAGAACATGAAGCATAATGTTTTTTCAACTCTTTTCCCCTGAATCAGTTTATCTGATTACAGCAGATGCTCAAAACTGGGTGAGGGAGGAAAGATCTCCTTGTGGCCCAGGAGGAAAAACCAGAGCACAAGTGAGAATCTCACCTTTGAAATGCCATGCAATATCCCGTTCATATTAAATTCTACCATAGACATCACAAAGTCCTGTCATACGTGTCCTGATACTGGAGTGCATTATCTTGGTTTTCAACTGTGTTTTTTATATTTTTGTTATTCATGTACTCAAGGACCTCCTTCCTGAGCAACAAATCAATCCCTGCTGCCTGCCTCTGTGTAAGGGAAGGAAGCACCTGCACATCACATAGGGACTGAAGACCATACAGCATAAAACCCGACTTCATGAAATAATTTTACAAATTAAATAATTGTATATGTAAAAACATTGATTTATTTCTATTCTTGTGGGATTACAGCCTACAAACTGACATTCACCTTCTTTTCATTTTCCCAGAATCCCAGAATTGTTGAGATTGGAAGGAGCTCCTTCTGCTGAAGCTGGATTGCCTAGAGAATGTTGCCCAGAAATGTTGGCCAGACAGCTCCTGAGTATCTCCAAGGATGGAGATTCCACAACCACTCTGAGGAACCTGTTCCAGTACACAGTCATCCTCATAGCAAAAAAGTGTTTCCTCATGTTCAGAAGGAACGTCCCATGTTTCAGTTCGTGCCCAGAACACTTACTGAAAAGAGCCTATTTTCATCTTTACACTCTCCTTTCAGATATTTGTACTTATGGATGAGAACCCTGCTGAGCCTTCTCTTTTCCAGGCTAAACAGTCCCAGCTCTCTCAGCCTTTGCTCATAGGAGAAATATTTCCACTCCTTCATGGCACTTCATTGGACTCGCTCCACTATATATCCTTGTCTTTCTTGTACTGTGGAGTCCAGCACTGGACACAGTACTTCAGGTGTGCCCTCACCAATGCTGTGTAGAGGGGAAAGATCACCTCCTTTTACCTGGTGGCCTTTTCATGATGCAGCCCAGGATGCCATTTGTCTTTACTGCAAGCATACACTGCTGGCTCATGTCCAGCCTGGTGTTCAGCAGGACCCCTAAGTCCTTTCCAGCTTTGCTGCTTTCCAGCTGGGCAGATCCCCACAGGTACTGGTGCACTTGCTTATTCTTCCCCAGGTGCAGGACTTTACACTTTCCCTTACTGGGCTCCATGAGGCTCCTGTCAGCCTACTTTACCAGCCTGCCAGGGCTCCTCTGTACAGTAGCACAACCCTGCAGTGTAGCAGCTACTGCTCCTGGTTTTGTGTCATTGCAAACCTGCTGAGCGTACACTCTGCTGCATCATCCAGGTCTTTAATGAAGATGCCAAATAGGATCAGACTCAGTACAACCCCTGAGACAGAGTTTAGTGATCAGCATGTCATCTTCTGGAAGCTTTTCTTTGAAGCAGTAAATTAGTGAGAAGTTTGAATTTACTTTCTTCAGTGTGCAACCTTCTTACATTGACAGTGGGTTTTACATTGGTTTTAAATTAGTGCAGTTCACAGAGATGCAACTCTAGCATTAATGAAAATCAGCTCTGATTAAATAGATGGGTTTTTTTCTCAATAGCCCTCTTTTTCATTTCCATGCTGCACTTGGCCATTTAGAATGTCATTGCTACCATGCCACAACCATTGCTTCTCTTGCAGAACCTGGGCACACAGTGCTCCCAGAACAGATAAATAATGATCTTTGTTATCAGCCTTCAACTTGCTTAAAAATAATTACCACATAGCAAGTATGGTTGCTAAATAAAAGAGTTTTTAAAACTTTTCTAAATTAATTATTCTGTATTCCTCATTCATGCCCTGAAGAGGAAGTATAACAATTCTGATTTTAATGAAGTGATGGTGGCACGGAATATAAACCTATAAAGAACTTGATCTTCATTGCTAATGACAAGTCACAAAAATCAAGAAGAGGATAAAAATTACCTGATTAAATGCTGAATGGTCAACAATAAACAAAATGTACATTTCTATTTACTTACTTTGCGGTTTTTCATGATATGCGGGAGCTTTTAATCAACTGTTTCTCAAAATAACTTCTCCATTCTCTCCTTTTTCTAATAATTTCATGCTCACATACTGTTATTTCTATCAGGTCAGTAGAAGTATGTAATCCCAAATACTGGGAATAATCTACTGTAATGATTCCAGGTCTCTCTGGCTCTCCTTAAACAACTAAACTATAGCACTAAGTGCCATGCCCAGTTATTTCTTGCACATCTCCAGATATAATATTCACCTCCTCTCTGGGCAGACCATTCTAATATTTAACCACCCTTTCAGTGAAGGAATTCTTCCTGATGTTCAACCTGAACCTCCCATACTTCATAAGGTCACTGCTTATTCTCAAATATTTACCTTGCTTATTGCAAATCCAAAGACTTCTTCAAAGTAAGCAGGCTGACTTATAAGGAGCAAATAGAAGGTCCAGCTTCTGCAGAAGTTTGCCACAATGATTGCATAAACTGGCATTGAAGTGAAAAATCTCTTCCATGGAGTACTAAATTTCTAGGGGAGAAAAAAACCTCACAAAATTGGGTAGATAGAGGCAAAATAAAGAACCAATATCTTTTATTATCAAGCCTATTAGATACATTGCATACAATTTACATCGCAGATCACTTAAAATGCAAGATATCTCTTGAATTACTGGTAAAAATGAGAAATTTTCTTAGAAGTTAGGATTTTTAAGGTGGACACTGCACTGCTATTACCCTGCTTACTGAAATTACAAGAGGTCTTCCAGAATCCTGCTAGTGGGATAACAGGATCAGTAAAGAATCAAAGAAAACTAGAGAAAACCTTGTGCCATTCCCAACTTTTTGGCTTGATGCAGTTTGAGATATTCTATTGAAAGGAGTGGGGGAAAAGGGTTGTCCAAGCTAAGACACATGCAGTAGCACAGCAACAAGCAGCTACCTGCTTCAACCTAATTAGTTTAATTCAGAAAAAAAGACCTGTGGTACAGAATTTAATTTTTGTAACTTGCTTTTTTGGCATTTTTAATTAGTATTATGCTCCAATACTCCATACAGCAGGAAACACTTCAGAAACATATTGTTTTTTAATGGAATTCCAATCAGAAGCTGAAATCTGTAGAGATGGCAATGCACATTTATATTCTCCTTTTTTTGGAAAAAATATTGTGTTCTTCAGGCCACTGTATGCCTGCAGTTGTGCGTGCACCCATGAAGTTGGTCCCAGTTTCCTCTGCAGAAAAACTATAGTTCTGCAAGGAAAATCCATGACCTAGAACAACTGTGTGTATGTGTCTCCAGCCAAGACTTGATCAGCCAAATTTCAGATGCTTGCCCAAAAAGACAGTCTGGTATTTTACAGTCCTAGCAATGCTGTTACCCAAAACATGTAGAAGAAAAACCTGGAGTTACTTTGTTCCAGAATGTTCAAAACTGAAAGCTAAGAATGAACAGTTTATCAAGAAACACCTTTGTTTTTCACTAACGGCAAAAGAAGTTGCCTAAGGCAACAGAGGGAAATTAGATGGGAAAATAGGTTTTAACTCAAACTTTCCAGGATCTTCTCAGAGAGAGGATGAAAAGTCTTAAAGGACATAAGCTGCTGTGAGAGTGAGTACAGCAGAAACCCAGTCCTTAAGCTATTAGATTTACAATCATGCCTAATAGGAGTTGAAAAGGCAGATGGATAATTTAGTATCTGCAGTCAGATTCTTATTTAGCTAAATCCATGAATAATTTTTAGAATGATCATGACAGTTACTCAAGAGCAGGAGACCAGAATGTGTGGTTCCCCCTCTCAACCCATCCTTTCCCTCCCTAGATCAGAGAAGCTACATAAGCCAAGAGCTTTAACAGCATTACAAGTTTTCCTGTACTCATCCAGTCCAGCTGTAAGAGGCTGATTCTGTAATTTTCTTGAAAGGAAAAGCCTCTATTTCTGCTAACAGTATCCATCCAGTCATGCTGATCTTCTGCAAAGTGACAAATGACAACAAGGAAAGTATTTTTTTTCACTTACACTTGCATTAGCTAGGCTGGCTCCTTCTCCTATACTTGTTTCTATATATATTCTTTCTTCACTGCTTATTGTTGGATGCACAGCAGGGCTCTCATAGGCATGAAGCAGCCAAAACACGTACCAAACAATCCCAAACATTCCTGAAGAGGCAGGAAAAGCAACTTGGTTTTCAAAGCCAATAAAGCCACACTTCAGTATCTGCAAGCCTTGAAGTTTGTTTCAAGTGCCAGCTAAACAAAACCTGCAAAGAAATTATGCCCAGGGAAGTAACAAAATATGGCTACTAACTCTGTATATTGTATGCCTGCTTGCAAAGAATTTGAGCATTTTGTCACTTTTATTACGTTATGCACAGGGCAAAGAAAAGGCAGGAAGAAAACTCTCTGTAGAACCTAGGGAAAAAAAAAAAAAGGCAGATGAGCCATAAACTGGTAGTAATCTGCATGAAGGGATTTCACTGTAAGATGGCAATGGCAAATCTTGTGCTGTGTCCTGTATTTCCAGGGAAGACAGAGAAAATCTACTTTACCTGGGCTGCTGATGTGCAAGGCTGATTGCAGCCACCTCTGCCACACTGTGAGGGGAAGAATGAGGCACCACAGATCCACACAAAGCCACAAGGCCATACCCATGGGACTACTTTGTAAAGGTGGCACTGTTTTAATAAAGATAGGCAGCATGGGGAAGATTTCTCAGGGCAGAAGTTTCCAGGTCCATTTGGCTCCCTGTCAGCAGCATTTGCTCTAACTTTTGCTGCTAGTGTGCACTCTGGGGCAGGTCCCACACAAGTGTTTGTGCTGCAGAGGAACCTTTGCAGCCCCATCCAATCCTGTCACTGGGTGACCATGGGTTGCAGCCTGGTCATTACAATTTTACAACATTTTGTAACAGATGATTACAAAACAAAAGCTCTCAGAATCTGCAATAAGTATGGAAGAAATTGGAGCACCCATTTGCAACATCTTCATTCATCAAAACAACTTTGATCCATCCTTGTTAGACAGGTTTTAGTAAATGACTGGCAGTACTGATCTAGTGGCAGATGTCCTTCATGTTAGGCAACTCACCATAAATATAAAAGACTGATGACCATCCTATGTACTGTACCAGCACACCTGCCAGGGGCATGGCCACCACCGCACCTGCGTAGGACCCTGAGAGAAAACAGATCAGTAAAACATGTCAGCTGTGGTAGGTGTGCCCAGCTTTCACAGCAGATGATCCAGACAGTGCTCATGAGAGCAGAACTGGAGGGATGTGTTTGACTGACTTTTTATGAACTTGGAGAATGGGATGGAAGCTGCAAAATTTTGCCTGGGGTGACAGGAAGCACTGACTCCTCATGAGTCACCAGTCTCATTTTGCAGAGTTGTGCCCCGTAGGGAAATAGGATTTGAAAATCCAAGAGTGATGACAGGTAACTACAGAGGCATGTGTGCTCTTGAATGGGAAATCCCACCTGGCACTGTGGTGTGTGAGGTGAGTTTTGGAGATAATGGACAAGTTTCAGAAGCTTCATGGAGGAATTCTGATGGCTGCACATATGTTGGGAGGCTCTTGTCATGGCCCTAGACCCATGACCACACAAGCACTGGTAGTAGACAGGGTGTTCAAACCAATCCTGAGTCTGTGTAACCATGCTTAATTCATATCGACAACATAAACAAACACCTAGAATAAATAGGCAGATGTTGATGGGGCAATAAAAGAGGATAAAAATGTGGTCTGTGCCAAGGATTCTGATTGGGAAATATATAATACTGGTGAAATACATTTCTAAGTGTCTCGTGGAAAGAGATGAGTATTTAAGTGCAATCTAGATAATAGGTTTTACTGCAAGACAGTGTCAATGGCTTTACATGTTGCTCTGAATTATTCTAGGAAATGAAATACTTGTGGTTTTGAGAGTAGTACATGTTTTGTTAATAAACATTTGTTAATGCTCTACTCATTAGGAAATACTTCTCTGCAATGGTTCACAGTGATCCTTCTCCTTCAACTTCATGTAACTCATTTTTCCTACAGCTTTCCTACAGAAAAGCCCTAGGCCAGAACGTAGATAGAAAATTCAGGAACCTGCTTAACCTGGATTTTCCTATTTTTTCCATTGTTTCTTTGCACCTTTCAAGTGCAAAGATCAGTGATCTGTAGCCACTAAAATGGATGTCAAGCTGAAGGATGGATCTTTCTCTAGAGATCCCGTGCTAGGAATTTCAAGGAGGGACCACTGAGAGTGGAGAGATTTTTCTTTGGGTCTTTTCTTCTGCAGGAAGTGAAAACACCTGAGTAATTAAAACCTGGAGCCATCTGTAGTAAAAATAAAATTCCCATAATATACAAACATGGGGCTTTTTCCATTTGCTTCACTCTTCCTTTTATTTTTTCGCTTGTTTTTTAGTGCTGTATTTTCCCCAGCCATACAACCCTACTGCTGATGGACAGAATTTTTTTCCTGTGACTTTTACATTTTATTGAGCATTTTCTCCTACAGACATTCATCTTCAGCTGTCAGCACTGGAAAGGGACACAGAGAAAAGAGCAAAGTACATGTCTGATCATAACTCAAAACAGAATGCAGCAGGACAGCTGCTGGCAAGAAGTCACATCACCTCAGCTGCAGTATATTGAGCAACCAGCCTAAAGTAATGAAGATAATTTCAGATAATTTTTCAATGTGTGCTTGTTTAGGAGCATCCATTGAGTATGTATAATAAATGGAATCCCTAAGGATGATGCAAATAAAAAAATACAATATCATTTCTCTCATGTGAACCTCTTTAGTTTATTATGAGATCCATTTTGAGTGTTGGCTTTAAATGATAAAATTATGGCATATTAAACAAAAAAGGACTCACAAGTTCCTAAGCTTAGGGTACATCATGAATGTACCAAAGGGCAAAGGGTCTATGCAGCTCCTTCCAACAATGACATTAATAAAAT
This sequence comes from Passer domesticus, assembly GCF_036417665.1. Taxonomy (NCBI): domain Eukaryota; kingdom Metazoa; phylum Chordata; class Aves; order Passeriformes; family Passeridae; genus Passer; species Passer domesticus. The sequence goes on along the minus strand of NC_087478.1, from coordinate 45,004,384 downwards.
AAGTTTCATAAGGATATAAACCATAGAAGCCCATCAACTCACCACAGAAGGAAGTGGTAGCCAGCCTGCTCCTCTCCAGCGGCGGGGCCCACTTGCTCCACATCCCGTGGCAGGCTGGGTACGTGACCCCCTGGCAGACATTTCACACATCACATGATTTGCTTTCACTGCATTCCACCTGAAGCAGTTGCTGATACTATCCCTACTGCCTAGCTGTTTGTCACCATGGAATGATACAGCAAGGGTAAGGTAAGTCTGGAAGAACTCCATTGTTTGAGCATGAAAATGTCACACCAATCTGAATTACCTATTACCTGAATAGTAATATGTTCTGAGGTAAAAACACTGTCTAGTATATGCAGCTGATGGCACAAGAAAACTAAAATAACTCAAATTGCAGCACCAGAAATATATGTTTTTCTTTACTTTAAGTAAACTTAGAAATATAAATCATAATTAAAAATTATCATCTCAAAATGAGCAGAAAGTAAAACTGTATATTGATGAGACACCCTGATTGAAAGAGATCTTACAATTTCCTGAACCAAATCTCAAAATCAAACTCTGAAATGACCAAAATGGTGTGTGCTCCTACCTCCACCAAACCTTGAAGAATCCTTACAAACATCACACAGCCATAATGCACTCTTGCTGCAGAAGGTATGATCATGTTCAGTGTAGATGTTAGAAAGATAGCTGCACCAAATACCCTATGGAGAAAAGCAGCATGAAAGGGAATACAATTATTATCTATTTTTCAGAACTGTTTTCATGTTCCATTTATAAATATTTATAAACATATTTTAAAATATATTGTTACTATTCTTTTTTTTATTTTCATAAGTATTTAAATTGTTTGCATTTCAGTCTCTGAAAATATGTTCACAGGAAATATATGTAACTTCATTTTTGTGCATGGTCTTATTCACAGTAGGATCATTTGTTGTGTTATAGCATGAAAATTTTACAGTCAGATAATAACACTGTTTTATCTAAATTCTCCACGCCTATTGACAAAAGCAACAACCCATACCTAAAGAGCTCATTATCTGAGTGACAAGAAAGCACTAAACAGATGAGCACAAAAGCAAAGAAGCTGAGCAGGCTTCTATATAAATCGGTTCCTTTGTCACTTCTTTAAGTGACAAAGGAACCGATTTATATAGAGAACAGCCTGAAAATATGAACTGGAATACAAAGCCCACAGTCATATCTTGACATTTAGGAGACCGCTTTAAAAGCCAAGTAAACATTTAACTGAGAAATAAGTATTATCTCTCTGTTGTGATCCCTGAAGAAAAGACTTCTGCCTTTTGCTTTCTTACCACTAATAGAAATATCAGTCTGTTATCATAACACTATTGACTCAGGAAACTACAGCAAACCATGTGAATTAATAACCATATGAAAGAAGAAACCGTAATGAAGAGAACATGTTGAATTATCCAAACAGCTATCTCTAAAGACTGAGTTTCCAATCTCTGCTACTTTTCTTAATGCCAAGTCTTAATATGCCTAGGTTGTAAATGCATCATTTATACTGAGTTAGAACCAGTCAATCTTCTGCTACTATTTAAAGGGTTGAGTATTGTTTCCACAGAGACAGCATATTTTCATCAATTCACTGCCATTTATCCCAAAAACGTTAATCTCTGCTTTGACAAGAAATATTCCAGGTTTTTTCAATTCATTCACATATTCTTCTGTCCTCGCTACCAGGATTCCTGGACAGGTGTCACTTTTGGATCAAAACAGACGTCTTCAGCTACAGACTGCTCTGCCCAGCAGGCTGCTCTTACTGAAAACTGATATCAGAGGTGCCTAGTGTTTCATGCACCCACCAAGCAATTCTGAAATCACATTTAGATACGTATTTGAGGATAAGCACCAAGTTAAAGGGATGGTGTCAGTAAATGGCTGAGGAACTTTTTGGTGGAATGCAGATCTACATCCCTTTGGGTGAATGTATTGAGTAAATTACATAGTGTTAGTGGGGTTTGGTGCAAACCCATAAAGCACTCAATATTTTCCCCCATTATGAGATCCATTTGAATTCCTCACTTTCACGGATAATTATGTGCATTAGAGAAGTGTCTGGGATGGGTCATCCATATGTGTTCAAGGTTGCACAGTTTAAACAAGTGGCAAAAGAGTCTTTGTAAGGTCAGTATTAACCTAGAATCTAATTTCCAGAGTGCATCTGGGACAAAAGAAAGTTTTTCCTCTTTCTAGGGCTGGTAGGTTCATTGGCCACAGAACCCCTGTTTTCCTGCCCTGTGTCTTAGCAAATAACCCCTCTGAAACTGAAACTTGGCATCACTGGTGAACCTACCTAAGCTGAAATTGGTTGGGTAAACAAGGAATAAAGGAAAAACATGGACTTAGTAAATCCTATTACTGCAAATAGAAATTCTCTTTGAGCTCAGCTCTTGAGCTATTTTTGTTCCTCAGCAAATTCTACTCCTAAACCCAGTTATGACAAGCAAATTCATAATGTGATGTTATAGTATGGCATTACATTGAGTTGGAAACTCTCACAGGAATAAATGCAGAGTTTTCTGTGCTTGTGAACAGCCTGTACTTAAGGAAACACTCTGCTGACAGAACACATCAAGTTATGGTGTAAACATAATTTTTTTTTTTCTGTTTGCAAGTAAATTAAGGAAACAAAAGCTAAACTAATGCTGAATTATTCAGCCAACAGTGTGCACATCTGTGTTTTGGAGCCCTCCTGCTGCAAAAGCTGGTGGCAAGACTAGAAAGGCTGGAGAAGTGATTAAGCTTAGCTAATTTGTTTGGCTTACTTGGCAGATGGAAAAATATTCTGCCTAGGCACTGTTACGTGGTAGAGAAATGAATAATTGAGGATGAGAACAGTGCTGGAGAAGCCGTGCAAACCAAACTCTGAGTTACTTTTGGTTATGGACAGAAGAGAATGGGACTGAACAGTCTGGATGATTCTGTGGGATGACTCTGCTCCGGAGAAATTTTCACAAGGGCATATGAGAGAGAAGAAGACCCAGGCAGTCTTGTAACCCCTACAACTCTTTGCAGAATGCAGAAAGCAAAATTGATTTGGGACAAAGTACAACATAAAACTGGTCTTAAAGACCCTTTCCAATTCTGACACTATTTGTAGATAAGTCACGTCTTGTTTGCAGAGAACAAAGTTAGTACCAGTCATCTTTTTTTTTATTTTAATCTGTAGATCCCAAGTACCCTTAATATGCACATCTCATGAGCTCATTCACAACCAGCTGTCTTCAGACAACCTCCCTCTCTCTTGTGATAATATTCAAAGTTCTGAAGGCCTTTTGAAGTAAAGTCCAAAATCAAAGTTAACATTGACAAAATTAGCTAGTTTGTCTTATTCACATTTTCAAAAGCAGTTGAATTAAAAAAAATATATAAAAATTGGCTGACAAACACGTTGATCACAAAAAAAATATCTGTACAGATTTTCAGACTTCACCAAGCAGAAATGAGGAGGCTCTATTAGAAGTTCTATGCAACCTTAATTACAGTCAGTACTGTATACAGCCTCGGCAAGGATATTTGTGTACATAAGGATAGATTTGTGACTTCAGATCATAAATAGTTCTGTAATTCCTTTATTCCCAGCTTCAGTCCACAGGGACTGTGAACTGTTAAAGGAGGAAGATGAAACACTGCTGGAAAACTATTGTTTGGTGTTAAGTTGAGGTAAAAAGCACTAAGGCAACTTCTTAAAGACAAATGCTTCAACCATTGTTGGAAGCATTAGATGTGATTTTTCTTGAACTCTCCAGAAAGCATTATTGTTTAGAGAAGAAATGTGTAAATAGTTAAGATGAACAAGTTAAATTGAAAACATCACCAATAGACCCATAATGGAAGTCTTGTCCTCTGAAATAATTTTTGCTAATTATTATTAATAATTCTTGAAAAAGACTGAATTTTCAGCTTCAGATGTGCATTTCTGAAACACAAATTTGCTATTTTAGTAATTCCCATTTACACAATGTAAAACAGTTGTCGAGTTCTAAAGCCTAATTTGTTTGCTTGTTGTTTTCTTACCTGTTAGCAGCCAATTTGTTTGAGATGAACCCTCCTGGAATTTGTGTCACAATGTAACCCCAGAAAAAAGAGCCATGAATGAGTCCTACAGTCTCTGGATCCCAGTTGAATTGGGCTGTCTGTAAAGGAAATGGGACACATGCTGCAAGATAAAGTATACTCATTGCAAGGTAACTATTGCTTGGAAGTCACACGGAAGTCACCCCATGCTCCAAATCAAGCCTCTTTACACTGGCTGCTCAGGACTGCTGAGCTTGAAAGCCCCCAGTCAAGGCAAAAGGATGCTCAATTCTCCTGTGAGATTACTGCTTTTGCTCTTAGGAGTGGGAAAGGTTTCAGCCATAAAGTAGCTAATGCTGGACCTTCAACTTTGCCACTTGCCACTTGGGCTCCTTAAACTTGAAGCCTTTGTTTTCAAGACTGCTCAGAGTTATAAGAGGGACATGATACCTTTCAATGGACATGTCCATTTTGCCAAGATTATCAAGGTTTCTTAAGTCCTTTGAGTTGACTTGCTTCCTGGTTGGATTTGTTCATGGCTCTCGCTCTCAGGACCCAACTCTGATCACCCACTGTCAGCATTAAATGGCATAGAGCAGAAAAGAGTTGGGGGTGAGGAGAACATCTGAAGACAAAGCAATCTGAAAATAAAACCAGGTAACACTAGCCAGTGACTAGTTTACCTTTGGTTAGAAGTGTGCCAGAGTAGCCAGCTGTCGTTAAAATATCAGAGAGAACTGGCAACTGTAGTGATAAGCATTAACATCTCTTCTTTCTATATTACTTTCTTCATGTTAAAAGAAAAACAGCTTTTGCCACTGCATTGAGTTTTTGCTCACAAAGAAGCAAACTGAAAAACAGCTCATTGTTTGTCCTACAGCCAGATGGCATTAATTAGCCAGACATGTTTACAGAAGGCTAAAGGGTTTCCCTCCCCATCAATATGCATTTTAATGTGTCCCACTTTCCTGTGCTAAAGCACTTCTGTTTAAACACCTAACTTTCTACTGGCAATTTCCAGTTGAGTTTCTAGGTAGAGTTAATTTCTGAAGGCAGAAACCATGAGATATGGAAGAAGGCTCCTCCTGATTCAGGAGATGCTCATGTCCAAACACTATGAATTTAGATTTGTGGAAGAAATTTATTCCCAATTTTTTAAAATTACCTCTTCTGAGCTTCCCAACCTATGCAGACACAAACTTTCTCTTGCTTAAGTACAGAACCTGGAAGTCCCAGCAGGACCATGGGGAGCAGGGATTAGACTGAATAAATACAAGTTCAGCAGGAAGTCGAAGCATGGCTCCTATGATAATGTCATGGAGACAGGCATACTTTTAACACTGGAAATTTATGATAGAAATTTGCTGGACTCTTCTTTGCCAAAAGTTAAAAGAGTGCATTTTCTGCACTCTTCTTTACCAAAAGTTAGAAGATAAAACCCAGATATAGGAAAAAAGCTGATGAATATTTGTATTCAAGAGTCAAGTATTCTATCAGTATTTCATTAAAGAGTCAAGATTCCTATGAATTTGTTAGGCTAAAAACATTCAAAAGATATCCAAAAATAAGTCAACAAGTAGAGCAAATGTAGGGATTTAAGTTCATAAAATCCATAAAGGGACCCTTGACATTAAGCCAAATACTGAGGGAAGATGGGGAACATTATGGTATGGATTGAACCTGCTGGTATGCACTGATAATACTGTGTAAGACGTGTGGTGGACCACATGCCATCCACTGCAAATTTGAAAACAGCTTGGTACCTAGCTCTTAATAGCTCCAGACAACAACCTATGTTGTCAAAAACCTGATGCCTTATTGCCAGTGACTGCTTTAAGATCTTGAAAATTATCCACTGATATGAATGTAGCCCTACATAAAATAACTGATAATTCCTTCTGCAGCAGCATCAGAGCACATTTCTCTGAGAGAGAACAAAGAGCAAAAGCTTCTGCCACCACAGCAAAATCTGTCTACAACTGACAGATTAGTGACCTGGGAGACATGCAAACTAATTCAGTTCTCATTTCAGGTACTTATATCCTCTCAATGACACTGCAAATCCTCAGATCTTGAAGGTTTTTAATGTGACTTCATCACATTAATAGTAATTAAATGCCTGTACATCTATGTGCATCAAGACTGATGTGTCTCCCCCATTCTGTTTTTTTAATCTGTGTGTACACAGGACTTTGCTGTGTGGCATTTGGGTGATTTCGCAACGGGATCTGCTCAGAGAAGTTGAATGAAGATGTTTTCTCACCCGCAGCTCTGGCTTCCCATCGACATAGACGGTGTTGTTGTTGACCATCTCCACGATGGCCACGCCCAGGTTGCACCTGATGCCGAAGGAGATGCAGAAGCCCAGGCCGCTCATGATGGCGATGATGTAGCGCTTGGGCAGGCCGCAGCAGTAGCACTGGCACAGCACGGGCCGGCGGCTGCTCGCCGCCACAGGCCGCCCCTCTGCCGTCAGCTCCAGGGGCTCCTCCTCCACGTGGGTGCCATCAATCTTCCTAAACAGACAAGGGAAGAAAAAATGAAGGTGCCCTGTTGTCTCAGTAAAATTTGCTGAAGTGTGGATGGACAGCTCCATGCTCCGGTCACCTGCCAGCTCTGGTTGTGAGGTGCTTGTCTCCAGGCTGTTGTGAGGTGAGTTAAGGCTGGACAGGCTGTGAAAGGTTAGCAGAGACCACGCTTTTTCCTGAATGACTTGTAAAGGTTGCACATCTGAACCATCTAGCCAGACAGACAGCTGCAACAATGTTCACAGGGTACTCATGAGCATAACTATGAGATCTGACTGGAGGTCTGTTGTGATAAATTCCATTGATTCTTAGGAAAATTTACATATGATTAAATTAACCATAATTTCTCACTATATCTACTAAACAGAGCTGCCAGTAGGTTTCAATAAAAAGAGCAATTACAACACAAAGCATGGTTTCACTCAGCCCCGAACTTCCTGGGATTTGTTTTCTCCTGTGAGACAAAAATCAGGGCTGTACAGCAGAGGAGAAACCTCTCTGGTATCAGATCCTCTATTAAAGACGCAAAAGAGGCAGGCCCAGACTTTCTTTGCCCATCAGCTACCAACTAACACAGTAGTGCAGCTCCTCAGGCTTTGCATGTCCAGCCTTTCCTTTTCCTACAGGCAATCTTCCTGAGATATTCATATTAAACAAAATGGCGCTTCCATGCAATCTGGAATTCCATGAGAGTGCAATTAAAATTTAATTTGGTCTCTCAATCTGATTAGGGCTATTAATATCATGCTGCAGGACCAGGCAAAGTCTGTGGTAGGAAAGGTGAGGTAAGAAAGAACTAGACACACCCACCAGACCGGAGCTAAATAATTCCTTTTCTAACATTACCTTTCCAGGTCTGTTTTAAAATGCAGATTATGGTTTTTCTGACATGCTGAAATACGTAAGGACATGGCTAGCTGTGAATACATTACTAACTCACTGAACACTAACCATGAGCTTAAGGTTAAGCCTTTACTAAGAGAAGTCTTGATCAGCAGCCTTTCAGTTTTGGCATCACCCTGAAGCACTGAGCTCAGGATCCAGCTCTTTATGTGCCTGCCATGGAGTACTGTGAAAATATGAACAGTTAATTGACCTAAAGGAAGCCCAGCTTGCCATGTAAAATTATGAGATTATTTCATTCACTCCTTACTGATAAGGAATAACTTCTTTCCTTCTTCCACACATCTGGCTGAGTGTATTTGAAATCTAATGTATGTATTTGATATGTATTTGAAACATCAGTTTTCGGTATAAAAATCAACATAAACAAATGCTGACAGAGCATACATGGATGGGCTACATCTGACTGGGGTGGGGTTTTTGGGACAGTTTTTGTTAAATCACCACTTTTCCCAGTTGCTTTAAATCTAATGTACTACCCATAATCTAACAGATAGTGCTCTGCACTGGTTTGCAGATAAACATGGTAAGTATGACTTCTTGTGCACTTGAATATAACTTTCCAATATAAAGTTTCACTTAAAAATTTCATCATTTTTAGGCTCTAGAGCTAACTGAAGCATCATTTACAATATTATTCCCTTTTACATCACAATATAAACCCATTATTTCAGCCATATTCTTAGCAAAAACAAAATAACATGCTACAGTCCATCAGCTCACATTTTCAAGAAACACTATTATTTCATTATTTTATTTAATTCCTTTCTCAAACCAGTGCTCGCTGCAAAGTAAGATCCTCAGCTCATTGTCAGGCTGGAGCAAAGGCTTTCCATTCAGGCAAGGTAACACAGAAAATGTAACCTTACTGTGGTGTTATTGGGGGTGATTGAGATCTTATGATTCACCTGCAGGGAAACAGCATTTGTTAGTGAAATGGGAGTACAGAGACTAATTCAGTCAGGAACTTGAAAAAAAGACACCATATATTCCATGCTCTATCTGTTAATAAAGGTAAGTGTAAACAGAATGAGATACCAAAAATAAAGACCTCAGGAAGTGAAAAAACAATTGAATGATTATTTTTAGAACTGATGTCATCTCCAAAGTGTTATTAACAAGCCAAAACAAAAAAATTGTCTTCCTCTAACAGAATATAAGATATTGATGGAATTAAATCAATTAACAATTTTCCAAATATTACCAGGCTCTATTTATAAGAAAGACATTAGACTTTAGGGGGTGCATTACTTTGGGCAGCTGGTAAAGATTAGACACTTCATGCAAAGCCAAAACATCTGGACATTTTCAGCTGGCTGTCAATTCAGATAGGCATGAAAACATCCTTCTGCCCCAAATTCAGCGCTAAAAGTGGTGACCTAGGATTAGAACTATGGACCAATATTGTCTCTGCAGAGAAATTAATTATTCTGCTATTGTATTTGACTAACTAAAAGAAGCAAGCTGAAGACTAATCCATCGCCCCAAATCCACACAGTTTATTTCCTACTCCCAGAGATTAATTTCAAAGCCTCTATACCAGGTTTGTCTTGGAGAAAACTATTTTCAGTAGCAGTCCAAACACATAAGTATTAGAGCAGTGTAGACATTCACACAGCCAGTGTCTTCACTGTTTTTCTGGTTTTATTTTATTGAACAGGTACATAACGGAAATATAGCAACTCCATGAAATGAAGAGAAATTTATCTTCCAATTGATTCATGTATTTTTGTAGTGTCAGTGAAAATTTTTACTAGTTGTAGACCAATGACTTAGAAGAAAACTGCCTCTAATTACCAGAAAACTCGCCTCTAATTATCAGCCCCATGCAGAAGATGCAGGTGTGTATTTTCCTGCACAGGAAATGTGCATTTCTAGGTCTGATTTTCCTTTTTTTCAGCAAATGTACAACACTTGGCAAGTAAGAAGAGCTAAGTTATTTGAATCTTCATCCATATTCTGTGCCCAAATGTCATAACAACTTTATGCAAGATTTCTCTTTTTTATTGAATGCCTACTCTGGCAAATACAGAATTTTGAAAGCATGAAAGACATTTTAAAAATCCCTATCAGTAATAAGTGAAATCCCTCTAGCACATATACATTTATGTTTTAGCAGAGGAATTAGTTCTTTCTAGGTGTACTAGAATTTAGTTTTGTTTTATTAAAAACTCATTGATTCTACAGTAACAGGCAAATGTTAATAACTGTTGTGTTAAAACACATTGTAGAATGGATTTCACCAGATGTGACAATCTTTCACAGGCAGCTTGAGCACAGTCATACACAATGTTCAAAGCTCACACCTACAAATGCAGTAACTACAATGATCCCTGTGTAACTTAGGAATCTATACATTAATTACCAAAAAATATCATTAATCCAAAAGCAGATACAATCTCCTAAGATTTTATTAATTCTTTGGGGATTTGTCCAGGTGATAATTTTCCATAATAAATCCTGTATTTGATGCATTGGTACCAAATCCCTGCACAAATATCCAAACTCTCTTGAGTTACTCAGGGCATAGGACCTCTCTTGCTGGTTTCTGCACAGTATTTCCATGAAACCCACAACAAGGCAGGCTCAGACACTGAGGGGCTGCATGTGCCAGGTGCTGCACTCCTGGGCTGCAGGGCAGCCTGTCCTCAGCAGGGATGTTTGCCCCCGCAGTGCTGCGCTGCAGCGCTGCACGAGTGCGCCATGCCCTGGCACTAACAGTGCTACAAAAGCACGGCTGGTGCATCAGCTGGGTCTGCACACCCCACACAGTGTTCTCAGCACTGCACGGTTTGGGAGGCACCAAGCTGCCCCTGATTTTGCACAAAGGGAAATCTGAGAGGAATAACTGCATGATCCAGTCATGGAGAACAGTCAGAAGAGCCCTGTCCAATGCAAGCGTCCATCACCCAGCTTCAAGATGCAGTTTTCAGAAATTTAGGCTAATTCACCAAGGGACAGCTACAGCAGAACTACACCCATCAGGGCTACACTTCATACAACAACCATGTGGCATGGCCCATATGTCTTTTTTCTTTAAAAGTGACAATACTGGGCTGTAAACCCACTTAAAACACCTCCCACTCTATCACGAAGACAGTTGCCATTAGCTGGTCCAGGACTCCTGAAATCCTTAGAGTAGGGAGAGCCTAAGATCTTACTTCAGTCTTTGACTTTTTCCTTGACTGCAATAAGTTCACAGAAGGATCAAAGTGTTTGTGTCTGTCAAGAAGATATGCATGAAATCTTTCTTTTCTGAGAAACATAATGATGACAGAACCACAACTCTGAGATTCATTCACCCAAGCTTTGAATTCTCTAATATTTTTACTGCCCAACTGTATAAAATTAATCAAGAAAAAAACACTTCTGCATTAAAAAAATATACAAAGAATTTACAACATTTTCTGAAACACTTTCTAAGATCTCACAAATTAAACAGCTGCCAACAGCCTAAAGAAAGGATGGCTCTTGGGTCTCTCAGTTCAGTCTCCCCTGCCTCCCTTCCAGGATCCAGACACTAAATTCACCTCCTGTGAGCAGACTCTTATTTTGCAGCACCCACCAAATAAGCACACCTGTGAGGAGGCAGTAAGCTTCTTTATGCTGCTTGTGCTTTAGCACTTGAGCTGGACTGTGGATAATTGCTATGGAACAGCTGCTCTTGCCAGGCATCTGCTTCTGGGTCTGCTTTCTTGTTTGCAAGACAGAGGATGTGGCAGGAAGGCATAGACCAGTCGTATTTACCAAAGTTAAAACATGGTTTTCTACCCACTGTGCCAGTTTTGACATGAACACACTACAGTTAGTGAAGTCACACTTGGAGGTCTAATCAAATATGTGCATTATAATAATTCATCGAATTATGATGAATGCTAGAAGTGAAACCAAATTCTTTACTGATTTTCACCACATTAAAGACAATTGGATTGGATGAAGAGCAAAGTCAAGGTTGCAACTGGTATATAGTTATATGTGCCACCATACAAAAACACAAGTGTATGCTCTCATTTGTAGACTAAGCTGTAGAGAATGAAGTTCATATTAAAAACATGAGTATTTCATTCATTTATGGAAACTTTCAAAGATGACTGCATATTTCCTACAAGACTGCTCAAGTTGCAACAATTCTTACTTAGATCTGACAGCAGACATAATAAAAAGATTTTATAGTTTGGATTATTTCCTCTGCTGATTGGTACATCTAAGGAAGGCTCTGAGATACTTAAGTTTAAAGCAGAATATAATTAAGTTCAGCAAATTTTCTTGCACCTCAAGTGATATTTGGGTTAATTTGATTCAGGAGCAGAGTTGCTGAAGTTGGCTGCCTGTACTATCAACTGTGTAGGAACTAGAATGACAGCTTTAATATATGGCTACAAGAGGAGAGCAATCTGGATAATCTAAAGTGAGCCCAGTGTACTGCCACATCACCTATTCACTAGATACAAACCTTACAGGTATTTGGTCAAACTGACCAGCAGAGCCCACAGCAAAAAGAATTTATCATTGAATAAATGACTTGAATCAATGTTCTAAAAGATAAACAGATTTCCTGGAATTACTGTACAGTATCGTAAAAGTAAAAAAAAAAAAGCAAAACATCACACTTAATCTGTAACACTGTAAATTAAAAAAAAAATTAAGGAGAAACTGTGTAGAACACAGATACTCTGATCATATGATAAAGAAATAGAATAACTGCAGCATGGTATGTGTACATTCTTACACATTTTCTTGTGATCAAAGTCTTGGTTAGATGTACGAAGAACTATTTCTTGACTCAAAATAGCATTCCCAATAGAAGGCAAAGAAATGGATATGAAAGCAAATACAATTCAGTCACTAGAAACACCTTCAGTTAAAATGATGGCCTGATCCACACAAAGATTTAAAACACAGCATTAAGCATGGAAGAAATGCCACTAACTCCTCTGGCTCTCATCTATTGATTACACAAATAAGTGTTGTCAGTAGCCATTACAAACACAAATAATCTTCTCTTTAAATGAAAAATATCTTTCCCTTTATGAAACTGATAATTTCTTACATCAGATTTTCTTTTCTCTAAAAACAAGAATCCTCCATTTCTTGGTTCATAAAACCATCAGGTTAAGATTAAAATCTTAAATCTTTTCTCTGCTTTTGATAGCAAACAGCTGCTTCGTATTCTCTCTCTCATTTGCAGTGTCAGTAAACTCACACATCTCTATTCAATACATTTTCTCTTACTGATTTGGAACAAGTTTTAAAAAACCCCAAACCTGTAATTTAAGTCTCATTTCTAGAGTGGCATCATTGGAGTGTTAATTCCCATTAAATTATTGTTTTTTCTCATGCAAGCTAAACCACAGAATTAGTCACATTTAATTATTTAAAGGTTTTTAATTAAACAGTTCTTCAAGTTCGTTTTAATATTAGAACATTATTTCATAATTTATTTTCACCTTTTTTGTTTAATATAAATATTCTATGACCTATAGTCATATGCTGTTGTAACTGCTCCTTTTACATCTTCTGTCTTACAGCAAGCTCTCTCATTCTCTGTACTCAGATATTAATTTTGCAACTCTATAGTCCGTTTTATGTTCATACATTTTTTTTCATACTGCATTTCTCTTAATAAATTGAATCAATTGATCTGTCTGGGAATGTTCTGTTGGGTTTTACCTTCTCAGATTCCCCAGCGAGTCACTAATGGTGTTCTTCACCTCTTCCTTTCCTGGGTTAAAAAATCTTTCTTTCAGTGAACCAAGCCCTTTGAAAGGCATTTTGTCTTTCTTCTTCAGTAAATCCCTTATGTTAACGAGCATTCACTTCTGCTGTCATATTTCCCAATGCCAGAGCCAGGAGCCTCCACCAGTCCCCTCGGTGACCTCTGCAACAACAACCAGTTGCTCAAGAAAGGAGCGAGTAAAAAATTAATAATAATAATAATATAAAAAAGTCAGATCTTTCAAAGCCAGAAGGGAAAAGCTGTGGAGCAAAGCCCCCCCAGAAGTGCTCAGGGGCTCGGCGTGGCCCTGGGAGCAGCTCTGGGTCGGTACCTGTGTGGGGCAGCAGCTCTGGGGCTGCAGGGGAGCTGCAGGTGCGGCTCAGGCCAGCGCCCCTGGGCTGGAGGGGCTGCCTGCTCCACAGGCAAACCTCAGCCTGGCTCGCTGGGGCTCATCCTCAGTGCATCCCTCCCTCCCTCCCTTCCTCCCTCCCTCTCTTCTTCCCTCCCTCCCTCCCTCCCTCCCTCCCTCCCTCCCTCCCTCCCCTGCCTCTTTCACACCGAGATCCTGTGCAAGGTGGTGCTATAGTAACAGACACAATACCTGTCCTCAAGCCACTCCAGTTCGCTAATAAGACCTCATCTATGGCAAGGGCCAGAAGTTTATTAAATATTTACGAGTCCTTTCTGCAGGGAGGGAATTACTGCAAGCCACAGCTCCACTCACTGTGTACCCCCCGCCCAGGGGAGGCCCCCTGCCCCAACACGCTCACTGGTTTGAACCTAAAGCTGCCTTCCCATGCCTGGTAATTTATTATTGATGTTGCTGGCCCCTTGGGCAGACAGGCATGGAGGGGCATTGGTGTGATGCTGTTTGAATAAGCAATGGAAGACCAGTCAATGCAATCTATTGCATTTTTGAAACACAAAGTGTCTCAAAGAGGTGAACCAGTCCAACTCAGTGTGACTTCGTGACAACAACACTCTTCCTAGAGTGGCAGAAAGTACTTAATGAAAACGCTTGTGGAAATGCAGCCTGCCACTCCACTCATCATGCCTGCACATTGGCTGGAGTCAAATGAAGAACTGCTTTTGGCAAGGTGTCAGATATTGGATTTGGTTTATGGACAAGTTAAACAAACAAAAAAAAAAAAAAAAAAACCCAAAACCACAAAAAAAACCAAACAAACAAAACAAAACACACAAAAAAATAACCAAAACAAAAACAAAACAAAACAACAACAAAAAAAACCACAAAAACAAACAAAAAAACCAAAGCCACAAACCATTTTATATATTCCCCCTCCCATCAGTCCCTCCCTTCAGGTGAAGGCAGAAACTGTAGATTGTTAGAAAAATGGAGAGCTTTGCGTTTGGCACATTACCTCGCTCCTACAAGGAAAGTTAAATTAAATACCTGTCAGTGCCCCATCAGGCCAGCAGCACAATAAGAATTGATTGCCCCTGGAAGTCCTCAGCTGAGAGTTGCCATGTGGAGGGCAGACAGCTGCCCACCCACCAACCCCAGCTTGTGTTCTGCCACAGGCCACCTGGTGTCCCTGAGCCAGTGGCCGTGACTCTGAACCTACACTGTCCTTATTCTTCTGGGCTCAAGGGCCACAATTCCCCACTAACTCCTGTTCAGAGCTTGGTCTACCCAGACTCTACAGAAAGGAGAAAAAAAGAAACCCAGAAAGAGATTACTCCAGAGAAACAAACTAGATCTGACTTCTTTTCACTTAAAAACTCCTCATTTGGGTGTTTGCACTGAGTGAGCAGGTTTGACTGGGATGTAAATCTGGGCCAAAGCTGTGTGAGAACTATCCATCCACCACTTCATTCCTCTCCTGGCTCCTTGCATGGGCCCCCAATCTCTGGGTTTAAGAACTCTCTATAATGCAAACACCAAATTTCTGGATTGTCCCAGCTCCACTTTGAGGAAGGAGATTTTGGAAAATACATTTTCTCAGGGTTATGTGAGGCAAGCAAGTAGCTTTCACTGAAGTACTTTATTCCTAATATGAACCAGGAGGGAAGAAGAGAGGGAGAGAGAGCATACTTAGGAGCTGAGAGTTTGGCTTTGCTGCAGTCTCTTTTGTTGCAGCACTGGTTAGAGTTTCTTTCTCCTCTCTGAATAATTCATGTGATGTAGGAAGCACTGGCTCAGCACAGCCAACACATTTGTCCTTGCAGAACAGTCCTGCCATAGCAAGCATTTAGCACACGGGTACCTCCAGATCCCAGCACTACCTACCCACATGCCTTGGCAGGACTTCTCTGGACGTGTTTCTCTCTAGCTGGGTTGAACAGCAGCTGCTCTCATGCCAACTCAAGGACTTACCAGCAACCCTCCCTGCAGCACGTCCTGCTGCCCTGGGAGCAGCTGCACCTCCTCTTCCTCCTCCTCCTCACATTCCTCAGGCTTGCATCTGTCCATCTCCAAACTGAGCAGAAAGAAGGAATTCTTCCTGGTTTCTCACTCCAGACCCCAAATCCTGGGTTGCGGGCATGCAGACAGGCAAAGCAGCAAGGTCACCACGATGGGAAGGCCCAACATGACCACGTGTGTGCATTAAAGCAGCACCTCCAGTTTTCACCAGGCACACAGAAAATGAACCCCAGCAGGCCAGCTACCAGACACCACAGGTACATATGGGTTTGGGAATATATACATGTGAAACTACAAAATAAAATTGTCTTCCATGTAAACAAACATGTATTTGATGGCATTTGAGATAGTATTCTGAATGCTCTTATGGCAGATGAACACCTGAAATGATGGAAGAACCCAGCTCCAAACTGGAAATGGTGCAAGGAATTTAGTGCAAGGAATTCCCTTTGGAAGACTGGAACTCAGGTTGGAAAGGTTCAAAACCCATACCTGCCAGCTGCTGCCTAAAAAAGGGTTTTATCTTGCCCATCTTTCTGGTCTTCTGGTCCTGGTTTGGATAAAGACAGCACAGAGCAGACACAAGAGAGAAGTTATGCTTAAAATGTGCTGTTTTGTTCACTTATCCACACATTTGCATTTAGCACAGATGTCTGAAGTCTGTCCTCTATGCATTTGGGGCTGATTCAAGTTGCTCCCTCAGAGATCTCTCCTGGCTGGCCCCTGGCAGAGTATGTTCCCCTCAAGGATGGAGGGGTCTCTCATTAGCAATACCACTTGCCTCATCATTAACAGAATTACACATTTCTCACAGCAGGTTTCCTCCCTCCCTCCTCTTTACTCTCAGTAATCCTTGACTTCCTGCATGTCTGCAGTGCTACAGCAGTATCCCCTTGTGAAATTCACAGATCCTTTCTCTAAGGTCTAGAGAAAACCTCACTGCTGCTTCTCTGAGGGGAGGCAGCTCCACAGGAGCAGCGCTGCTTCTCTGTTTGCTCCTCCTCAGGCTCACAAAGTAACAAACTGTCTGGATTCCCAAACACCGTTGCAGAGACTGTCACAGCAGCTTGGCAGTCCCCTGCTCCTGCTGAGGCACCATCCACAGGGGCATCACCCAATTCCCAATAAGAATGTGCTGGATGAGGCCATGGCAATACCTGCGGGACTAATCCCAGCACATATTTCAGAGCATCAGCTGAGAAACTCTTCCTTGATAAGACCTAACATGATAACAGCCCTTACAGACTCAGCTGTCATTGTTACTGCCTTTTTCTTTACTGTTTTAACCCATGCCCTAATTTTCTTTTTCAGAAATTATACCACATTGTGGTTCTCCTTCTGCTGTCTCAGACCTCCTTAAAACACAATGTATTTCACAATTTCATTTAAAGTCTGCTGTTTGCAAGCTGGGGCTGAGTCCAAGACACAGCATTTGCCTGCACTTGTAAGGAAATATTTTGCAAAATTAAAACTATATGGCTCACATAGCTTGTAGATACTACTGTAACTATAGACTCCTCTCTCCAGAGCCAATTAGTAAATGTATTAAAACCATATTTTAGACCCAATAAAGACCTAAACAAGCATGCAGACAGCCACTGCTGAGAGCTCATACACCATCACTACCTCAGGTGTTCAAGGGTAAAGTGAACTGCAAGAAAACTTGGAACTGGTCAAGTGCACATACAGGAGATGTGCCTTCCTACCAAGAGCTGTGCCTTGCAGACATAGGCCTTGATTCAGAGTTTTAGCAACCACTTATGAAAACCAAGCTTGCAAATATCAGAACTAACAATAAACATAGCTTATGTGGAGCAGTACCTTTTACAGGTACAAGAAAATGTACATGAAAATGTACACATAGAGACTATCTAATTTGTTACAGTTATTTCTTTTTTTTGAAAAGCCTTGAAATACTGTCTTTAGGCTGCTCCTACCAATGATTCCTCAACATAGTGGACAGGGTAAAGTTTTTGCCACATTTAAAAGAGATTTTTGCTACTGCTTTCAGTGCAGACTGGATACCATACACATTTCATGTGCTGATTGTCTTGCAAGCAGTCACTTCTCCCAATGCTTGTAAAATATAAAATTTTGATCTCTTTACAAGTATTTAATTATCACAGTAATTGACACCCTGACACTAACGTCCTGAGAAAGTCAATTTAACCTTTTGGTGTCTCTGCTGAATTAACATAAAGATGCTTCACTTTGTGCTGTGATCAACCTTAAACAATAACCAAAGGCCGCTGGGCTCCTCCAGTGGAAATACACAAGAATAACTTTGTCAATTTTTAATCAGTTTCTTTTCAGTTCAAGGTCATGTGATCACATCCTTGGTGCTTGTGAGATTATTTTGAGATCATAGTTTGCTCTTGTTGGAGGAACCTTCTTTTGTTAAAGCGAGATGACTTTGCCTTTTTAGCTCTTACCAAGAGACCAAAGGCTAGAAAATCCTGAGTGACCTCTCTTACTAACTGAAGATTTCTTAAAATTAAATTGAATTTTAAAGTTTTGATGTTTCAAAACTAAGTATCTTTGAACATTTTAAGTGCCTCCATTTCTTGAAAATGGAGCAAAGTAATGAAGCAGAGATAATGAATATTGGTTTCATATGAACATAGTCTTAGGGCTGGCAGACTGTAATGTTTACTGCACCTGGAGTTTGACAATGCTTTCCCAAGAACAAGGCCTTGATAAAAGTTGTCTGGTAGATTTCACTGAATCGTGGAATCATTCTTTCAGGCAAAGACCTTTAAAATCATCAAGTCCATCTGTTAACCCAGCACTGGCAAGTCCACCACTAAACCATGTCCTTAGGCAGTGCCTAAGAGGTCCACTGAGATGACAAGCATATTTTATTGTTAGGCACAAAATTTTGGGCTTGAGCGAATTCTACCTTTGTATTTGAATAGTGCCTGGTGTACTGGAAACCCTATTTCTGTTGGCACCTGTGAAAGTCATTGTAACATTGCATAAAAAAGAGGGTACTGTAGGAATCCAGCCTTCAAGATCTACAGCATCGGCTGTCAAAGATAAAAGAGGTGACCTGGGATCCCAAGTTATACAAGGGTTTAGAGCAAATGATCAATCTGGTCCTTCAGATTTTGAAACCTATGGCTTTACACCTACAGTTTTCTGCCATAAATGAAGATAGATTCAAAGACTTCAGAATCCTGATTTCTATTTTACCATATATGAGAACTGAGTGCTTTCCTGCCAGGTTAAAATGCTTCATGTTGAGTCAGCCCAAACCAAATTGTCAGATGTTATGTTTGTTTCCCTGATAGCAGCAGCACTAATTCTACGTTTTTAAAGGGTGAAAAAAAATCCCTCTTTAGTTTCTAGTTTCTGCTTCCTGATCAGATCACTATGAAAAACATCTGATCACAGTTGGACACAAAATAAAAATAGTGGCTCTTGGGATGTTAAAAACATACAAAATAACAATAGAAATAAGAATTCCTATTTATAATTTTCCTTACTGAAAGCTTCTAATTAAGTACTCATTTCTTACCTTACACTGTAAGAGGGCTTTTAAAGCATTTCTATGTGGAAAGTTCCCATGTGATGTCTGTGGTTCCACAAAAAGAAAATGGGCAGAGTTTCTACACCATTGCACTAATACAGACATAATTGATGATGACTTCTGTGCATATAGGAATGCAGTTTGTTAATTAAAAATAAGTCCTTTTTTACTTTCACAAAGCTGTATAAGAAAAGTCTTGTAGCTGGACAAGACTATTTCTATGTTTGAAATTTGTTTGAAAGTTTCTTGGGTAATAGTGACACCTTATGGCAGTTTTATTGTACCTTACAGATCATTTTGAAATTAACGTCTCAACATTTAACAGCCTGTCTCTATCAGTAAGGAACTACTTTGATGTTTTTAGAAATCTTTTAGTTACAAGTTACTCAAAAGATCATTCCACCTTTTCAAATTTGTGTTTTCCCTTTTCCTCTTACTAAAAAATACATTTTACAGTCTTTGGTATTATCTTCTCTCCACATTTAACAGATAATCTATGCCAGGCAGTACAGTTATAACATACTGTTCATAACTACCTATGGTGATACCCAATTTGTGAATAGTCTCTTACTTGATTGATTCACTAAATTATAGAATGTAGCTCATTGTGTTTCTCTAATCCTAGATCTGAACTCTTTAAAAGAAAACATCACGATAGAAGTCAACGAAGAATATTTTTTCCTTTTAAATACTGTTGGAAACCAAAATAGTAGGACATGAAAATAAAAATCACTACTACATGAAGATCAGAATTTATAAAACCTGCCTTCCTAGGCCTCTTCCTTTCATGAATTTTCCAATGTCTAACCAGACCTATCTCTACCTACAGCTCTTCCCTCACCTGAGGTGCAAAATTGGTTCCTCTAATGAGGCAACAGTTACCATAAAACTTACATTAATTCTTTATCTATGGTATTTTAACAACACTTTCATCAAACAAGGGTCGAAACCAGGCAACAGGTTTGAAGTTGCAAGGGGCTGAGAAGGAATGAGGGAGAAGGATGACTGAGCAGCCACATTAATCTTAAAAACAGAAATGAAAATCTACAAATGCTCAAGCTGACTTGAAGGAGGAGTTGTGTTTATGCTGAACTGCAGTTAGGGCTTAGTTATCTCAGAATAAAATAAACTCCAGAATACTTTCAGGTAACCTTTTCTTGTTTTAAAATTGACATAGAGACAGCTTAAAATTATAAAGATCTTTTTTTATTGAGCAAGATATTTGTTTTAAATCAATATCTTAAGTGCCAACAGATGTCAGTTAATACATTGTTAAGTGTATTAACAGATGTCAATGACTAAATATGTCAAATCTCTTACAATCTATAAATTAAAAAATTAAAACCCACATACTTTTGCCATAATTTTAAATGTATTTCCATTGCCAAGCTAGCTGAAATCACTGGCTAAACACCTAGCATCTCCTGCAGCTCTTTTGAAAGAATGGAAAGGAAACCAGCTCTATTTCAATTTAAAATCATTAGTGTTGCAAAACTAAGAAACTGAGCAACACAGAAAGCAAAACTTCTTCCCCCACAATGCCTGCATTAAAATGTACTGAAGAAAAATGAAATTAAACAAATGTAGCTTCTTGAAACACACGGTGACCAGTAACTCACTATTCAGTACTTTTAATTATTATTACTTTTGTTCAAATAAATTTTGTTTTAAAACTGATTTTAGAGTTCCTTTCTAATGTGTCTAATCTTTACGTATACTTACATGCTGAATATTTGACCTACCTTTCACCAGCAAACGTCTGCTACAGTAAAACAGGGACTTGGAGAAAAAGTGAATGATTCAACTTACCAATCACGGTCATTCAATTTTACAAAGTAGTCATTTCCAACAAAAAACAAACATAGAGAAATTAAACATTCCAATAAGAGTGTTAAGACTAGATTAAATCAGAGCTCAAGCAGCTGCCCACCAGCAGAAGCAATAGCTGTCAGGACCAGTCAGGCTCTTCCATAAAACAGCATCCAGCAGCACTCCCTGCACAGGGCCCAGGAAGGTGAAGAGAGCAGGTGGGCAGGAGATAAAATTTCAAAGAAAATAGGTCCAATCCTGCAGGGCAGGCACTAGATACTCTGCATTTTGCAGAGGACAGTTTCCTCAGCAATTCCCTGAACTCTGGCTCTCTGACTGAAGGGTTGCTGTATCACTGTGGCACCTGGATTCAGTAATCCTTCAGGTCACTCACCTGCAGCTGCTTTTAACATTTCTACTTCAAGCTCACGCTGCCTGTAGAATAGAAGACAAGGCAAACAGATGCCTACTCATCAGCCCACTCCACTGGCTTGCCAGAGCTGGACCATCAAGCTGAGATGCAGAGCCTCAGGTTCCCTTCCGCAGCCCCTCATGGCAAAGCAACAATCTCCAGCTGAAAAGCAACAAGCATAAAATTCAGGCTGTCACTATCATAAACTCAGCATTCCCTTACCAAGCATCACCAGAAAAAAGAAATTGTCAGAAGCCCTTGAGTTTTGTGTTGCACTTCTACTTCTAAAGCCATGCACTGCTAGGGAGCACTGATGGAGGAAAAAAACCAAAGGAAGTAGATGCAAGAAATGCCTTCACCAGAAAGGGCCTGGAAAAGTAGCAGGTACATGGTCCAAAGAAAAATTCTGACAAAGGAAGTGCTAATGTGGGATTGAGCTCAGTTAAATTGGAAATTATGTGTGAAAACACACATCATTTAAGACACACTTATTTAATCTCTGCAATGTGCAGGAAATCACAGCTTTGTCCTATCTACATCATAGAATAAGGTAACACTTCCTACCCAGCAGCCAGTTAATGATCTGGTTAGCTTAAGAAATATTTACTAAATATTTGCTAAATCAAAGAATTTCAGCTGTATAGCTCTGGTTTGCAAAGTGTGGCAATGAAGATATTGCAAGAGGTATTTGCTATTTCGCTGCAAATCTTTTATTTGTAATGGCACTAAATCAGTAAGACTCAAGCAATGAATTCTTTAGGAAACAAAAAAACCAGTAAGGACAATCAAAGTTAAAAAAAAAGGCAAGCTAATTTAACTGTTTCCTGCTTGCCAGATAATAAAAAGGATAATGAATAATTTAATCTTGTACAGAATAATGATTAATATGTTAGTACTTTATACTGAAGTCACCCCAATTACAGAAATGACAATTAGTATCTATCAAATAAAAAAATTACACATAAAATGCTTAAGTTGATAGTTTTATTGAACTGATCAAGAATTTAAGCATGGCTTGCACCAAAATTGTGTATGGTTCTACAAATACTTTACTTTTTTTTTCCTATTTTGTAGCCAAGTAAAGCCAGGGTTTGTAGCATAAGGCTATTTGAGGAAGGTCTACAATTGAAATTCCCATTCAATAACAAAAGTATAAAAATTATATTCGAGTCTAATTTTATTTTTTCCTGATTCTCCTGCTTTGATTTTCTGAGATTTTCATTGCAAGACACAATTATTTGTAGAAATTCTTAAAAAATAAAATAATAAAAATATTTATCTGGTGCCAAGTTAGGATAGATTCTTCAAATGAAATTTACAGTAATTGCAGAGGCATCTGATTGCTTCATTATCATTTTCTTATTTGCAATACTTGAAGCCACTGCTGTGACATTGGCTGAAGTGTTTATTCACAGCTTTGGTGCCACAGGTAAATGTTTATTTCATCTGAATGGCAACAGCAGGAATTGCAACTCTAGTTTTTTTTAGTTCTCTGCTCTAAGATTTGATATTTCTGTTCAGATGATAAGCAGTTATTCTTCAGTCATCTGCTGGAAAGCAAGCTCTTCAAGGTTTTCATTTTGTTTACTCTTACAAGTACTAGGTTGCATCAAGGAGACACAGAGAGCGACATGAACAAAGGCTGCCTGTGTCATAACTTCAGCTCCCAAATTCCTTGCTTCTCAGGGGTTTTAACAATGTTTTCATTGATGTAGTTACAAATAGAGGTTCTTCTTTGATTATTTGGCTAATTAAAACAGGAGAGTGTAAAACCTAGTCTTTTGATGTTGTGCAAAACGTGAAGCATTTTAAGAAATTCCATCATAAAAGGCCAAATAATAAAGGCACAAGCAAAATAATGAAGAAAAAAAAAACTTTAAAAAATTGGTATGTATATATAGGTAGGTCATTAAACTTCTACCATTTCTGAGTTTCCAATCATTCCACACCCACAACAGCCTTAATCTGAGGGAAGAAAATGCAATAGATCCATAGCAGTACAATTCATAGGCAGGTGTCCTACAGAGGAGAAAAAAAAAAAGAAGCTTTAAAAAAAAAGTTTAAAAGTCTAGAGTTTAAATTTTATGTCTAGAATACGTAGTAAATTATTTCAGAGTTTGAATAACTAGTATTTATTGAGCTGCTCTTGGGTTTGTGCATGGGTAGGAGTATAAACTGAATTCCTGCTTTGTCAGTTTGGCACAGGAAATCAGACTCCACCCTGCTACCTTATGAACCATTCTCCAATCCTCTGAGCAACTTCAGTGGTCTCCAGCTGGTAACACAGCTCTACAAATGCTAGCATAAAAAAGATTAACCTAAAGTTCTGGTGTGTGACAAATCCAAAGGTTGGACTAGAGATATTTAAGTGATTAAATACAGACAATTAGCTGCCAATATCAAAGGATTCTAGGCAAAGAAAAACCAACCAGCTTCCCTGTTTGAAGATTTAGGCTATCTGGATTAATGAAAGAGTTTATAAAAATGTCAACTTTACTCCACAACAAACCAACCCAGAACATCTGGATTTCAGCACTTGAAACCTTCTAGCTGAAGAAACAGGTAGGAGTTACGGATCCTACCAATATCCAGAAATGGAGAGACAAAGAGAACATTACCAGGGTGAAGGACATACCAGTCAGATCAGGACTGTAATTAGCTGAGAAAATTAAGGCAGGCATTTCCTCAGCAGGGGGCTGACAGATGACAGGACTGTGCTCACTTGATGGATACAGCCTTGGAAGGAAAGGGGCTGCTGTCATCCTCAGCAAGTGAAAACAGAGAACTGAAGCCAGCTGATGCTACCTTTCCATTTTCACCTCATCTATCTTTTTGTTCTTTTACTCTCTTCTCCTACACCATCTCTGGCCAACAATGATGCTTCTAATCAGATCAGACATCAGATGTCTTGTACCTGAACAATTTATACCATACAAAAGGCTGAGAACTACATTTCTTCAGAGTGCTGGCAAACTCTAACCTGCCCAAGCAGTGTATCTTGAAACTCAGGTTTAGAGCAAGGGCTGGTTTCTGGGTCAATGAGCTGTGAAATGCAAATTGAGATCACTATGTGTCATCAGAAAAAGCAAATGCTAATTTTAGAGGCATCCAGTGTGGCAATTTCCCCCAGAACTTTAATCCACTGCATGAAGGCCATATGTGATGACATTTTACAAATGTCTGGACAGCAATCTCTAGGAAATGAACTCAGAAGGACATGGGCTATAATGTATTTCAAACAAAATGTACAGGGGAAAAGTCTTCTGCAGAAGTCACTGTTAGTTAATTTAATGAAAATTATCAATAAAAATATCTTCCAACATGAAAATATGAAAATTCATTTATTTCCATAGGCAACCTAATTCAGAGTACAAAGTGATGTGTATTTCTCAAAACTGTCACTGTACCTTTTACATAGCTTTAAAGTAACTGATCTAAAAGTTGATACAAGAATAATTTTGGTTTTGAAGAGCTGTCCAATAAACCAGATATACACTAATGCCATGCTATGACAGTTCTATTTATGAATCACGGCTGACACAACAACAGTATCACTATAAATCTCATGAGAATTTTAAATGTTTTACAATCAGAACATAAAACTGCCACTAGAACAGAGACTGTACAATTAGACAAATAAACAAGTATTAAATATTTTGCACAAGGCCTGAGTTCACTATAACACATTTTGATTTACAGCTTCATCTCAGAAATCTGTACAGCAGTTAGACCTGTTCCAGAGAATTTAAAGACAATACAACTTCAGGGCTTATTTGTTATGTTGATACAACGGTGAGGCCTGAAAGGCAAGAGGATTTGGTATGTGAATCCAAGGTTTTACTGCCTTCTGTAATTTTCTTTCAAAGCAGTCAAAACCTAATGGAAGGTAATGTACAAGGCAGAACCTCACTTGAAAATCAGCTAACTCATCTAAAATTCTCCAGATAGGTTTCCTCACAGCTTTCCAAAGGAAAAATTCACAATGAATATATAAAATGCAGCATATCTCTTAACAAAGAAAAAGGATTACATATACAACAAGGTATTTATTTCTGTATTCCCCCTCCCTTCTTTCATTGGAAATGGCACAAATGACCAAAATCCCACCCAACCCCAATAAAAAACCCTAATCAATATGCAAAGGTCACTCCAAAGTCCAAAAACTTCATTGTAATGCAAGATCCAGTAATGCAAGATCCAGTGTTCATAAACTTAGGTTTTAAAAACTTTCCTTTTCTGCTCAAGTCACACAGATGTAGGCAGACTAAGCATGTATTATTTATAATAGATAACACAAGTATCATATAATTCTTAGCCTGTATGGAAGCTTTATGGAATTTGATTCAAATCTAACCTCTCATTTAGTCTCTGTGTTTTTGGTGCAGTTGAACTGAAAAATCAAAAAATCCTATAATCTAGAATATAATCACACTTACCTATCTACAGACATAGATAACATTACAACAGAGCTTATAATACAAAAGTCAACATACATTTTTCTTACTTTAAAAGGCAATCAGGGTATTTGTTAAGGTTCCACAAAAATGTGAACCACTTGTTGCTAAAAAGACAAAACAGAAAAGGAAAGCTTTAAAGAATAAGGCTTGAAATGTTGTGCACCTACACATCCAAAAATTCAGCCTTTTACTTGGGGTACTCAATACCTTTGTAAGGCCACAACTTCCCCACAACATTTCTTATTCACAGTGAGGAGAACATAGCATCTTCATTTAAAAAAACCTAGCATCTACCTATGCTCCCAGTAAAATTTCTCCCCATCTCCCAAATAACTGGTAACTCCTTTACCTTTCAAAAGACTCCACTGGTACTGCTGCCCCCCTGCATAAGCAGAACAGCAAGGGCTCTTCTGTGCCTTATTCACACCACTTATGTGATGAACAGGAACAGAAGATCGGTTCCCTCCTCCAGTGACACCCTTGCCATTTCATTCCTG
This sequence comes from Passer domesticus, assembly GCF_036417665.1. NCBI lineage: Eukaryota > Metazoa > Chordata > Aves > Passeriformes > Passeridae > Passer > Passer domesticus. Next base: position 44,978,091 of record NC_087478.1, on the reverse strand, counting down.
GTTTCTCTTAAGAGTCAGAACTAGGGGCTTCTAAAATAATCTGAAACTCAGTAGTTTTAAGGTTCTCCATCAACCCAAGTAGAAAAGTTTTTTCAAGACTCTTTAATACAATCCTTCCCTCTAGCAGGATTAGTTTTTATGTGATTGAGTTTTGAGAGGATGCTTCAGACACATTCAGACTTAAACCCAAATGGAACCAAGTGCTCTAATATGGAAAACACTCCTGTCCTGGTGCAGTCATGTTCATTTAGCATACACCAGAGCAGCCAAAGCACAACTGATGTAAACTGTGCAGCTATTTTCATTTAGCTTCTCCTTTTGTAGAAAACAAAATATAGATGAATCACTTAAAGAATAGAAACTTAAGCCCTTCCCTTTACCTCCCCTTTACAAATGAATGTAAACTAGATGGGCTGGGCATTTCAGCTCAGATCCTGTCCTCATTTCCACAGTAGAATGAAGACATGCTGACAGTGCGTGAGCTAAGTGGTGCACAGTGGCTGCTGTGATGATACAACCTGACAGGCTTTCACATTTTTCCTTTAATATAGGTTGAATATGAAGGGCAGAAATTTAGTGTAATTTACTGTCTTCCTCAAGGCATTGTAAAGAATAACTTATTACTAGGTTACTATTCCATTAACAGCATTTGTAGTTTCTTTACCAGGTACCAATTTCAAACCTGTGTTTTCTGCTTTACTTTACATGAGGACTAGGCAGACCCTCTGCTTCAGGCCAAGCTAGATGTAGCACTGCTTTCTATCCAAGTTCAGCCACAGGAGGCTCCTGGAATACCCACATTTTGTAACACTGTCCCTTCCCCTCTCTCTTTCCCAAAAACCAACTTGGATGTGAAGCACAACTGCTGCTCTCAAACAATTCACTCTGGCCACAAAACAAGTCTTCCAGCCTCTTGCAGGGCCTCAGAACCACGACTTGTAAGTACAGAGATCAGTTGGCCAAGGATTCCTAAAGAAAAACTATTGTAGCAGGAGCCAGGTGGCACATGGCCATGGTGACTTACCTCTTGCAAGTCCTCTTTCCTTTAAGTTAAGAAGAAATAATTTGAGAACTTCAAACACGCTGAGTTTCCTGACACACTAAGCAAGAAGCATCTATGTGGAAAAGGGACTGGACTCACTGCTTTTGTTTTATTGGGTTTTTTAAAAAGAATTTTAAATAACTGGAAGATTTTGTTAGAGCTTTTGTAAGCACCCTTTCCAGTTTTCTTTCTTGTTCTTCTACTCTGGGCATTCTGAAAATTGCAGCAAACAAGAGAAATCAAAGTTATGCTCTCAAATATAAATGGAAAAAAGTCCTATTGCTTGAGTCAGATAAAGACCTTATTCCATAGCATTACGACTTCAAAAAAGAGCTTACTTTAATTTGAACCTGTAGGATTTATTTTTACTTTGTTCTTACAAAATAGATTATGTTCTGGTATAGCCCATGCCAAAAGCACATACCCCAAACTACACAGTTTAGGAGGTCTAGTGAATGAAATCAGATCCTTTTTTTCCACTTTTCCTGCAATAGGTTAAACTAAATCCAGTTCTTAAAAGCTCCCAGTCCAGAGACATCAGTGACTGAAACCCCAGATCAGGACACTGACTTTTAAGACTGCCTTTGCCATAGATATATTAATTTGATACATTGTAGAGTCCTATGAGATGTTGTTTTTAATATAAACTTATTTTCCAAATAATTTAGAGGAATACAGATTCAAGTAATTCTTCAAAGGCTTGCCTTAGGTTACCCTAACAAAACACAGCTTCGAAGAGTTGACATAAAAGAAGACACGAGTGTGACTGAGTATGGAGTGCCAGCAACTGTAAATGAACTTAAATAGTTCAACAGTTCTAGTATTGTATTTAGATTCACATGGATATTTTAACACAACCTACAATGCTTAGCATGAATTAACAGCACATAAGCATCACAATGGATTAGGTATTGTTTTCCAGACCACGAATTTATTGGTCCCAGGTATTTTAAAATAATAGGACTAATGCAGCAGCTATAATACATAAAGAATTATTTAAGAAATATGCTCAATGCTGTAACAGCTTAGAACTGTGGAAGTATAACAAAATACAAGTCATATTTACAGCATAAGGCCCTTTGGTTTCTTAAGCAGCAAATGAAAGAAGAGTTTCTTCAGTGAAAGGCTTTAAAAAATAAAGCAAGTAGGATTTCCATAAAAAGGTAACTAGTTCTTTCCTTCTCAAAATAACCACTTATAGTCTTCAAAATACTAGGTAAGAAAGCTCTTGAAATTCTTAGGGGAAAAAAAAGTTAAAACTCAACAGTAGTATCTGAGAGAGCAGAGATTCCACCATGGGCAAGCTGAACATACACGTTCTGGAAGCAGAAGAAACTACTATTTGGATTTCTGGAGACCTTTATTGAATTTAGAGTAATACAATAAAAAGGATCTGAAATACCTGTGTATTTATCACACACGCTAGAGCTTACAAATCCGTATTTGAAAAATCACTTCATGTCAATGTATCCTTCATAAGGACTTGATTTAAACCAAAAGTAAAATGAAATAGTTCACTCTCATAAAGGCAATTTATGGCAGTCTGCTTTTTCACAAAATCCTGTGCAAATTGTATAAGGTGATCCTTTTTCATCATCTCAATTGAGCTAAAAATATTAAGTAATTCAAGATCTTTCTGTGTAACTATGTAATGTGTGTTTAGTTACACAGTTGGGGCAGTTAATATGTGAATTTTACATTTACATTCATTTTTGAGGTTTCATAACTACAGGATTTTTCACATCAGTTAGAAGCAGTATCATATTAGCCAAAATAATGGAATATACAGTAAATGTGATGAAATCACCACAAGTATTTTAAAATCCTGCTTAAGTGGTATGTTGCTTTTGCTATGGGGCTTGTAAGAAGGATCTAGCACTATAAAAGAGATTGTAAACCAGCATGACCAACCTTTGAAGCAGTGTTCTTACCCTGTCCCAAAATTGAACCAAAGTTTAGAACAAATTCTTATGCCTGATGAATCTTGTTGCAGTCTACTACCACATTCATTACATTAGCTTATATGAGAGAAGAAAGTCAAAATATGCTACCTTCTTAGTCTCACCCATAGTTATGTGTTAGAGTGCTCTCTGTATTATTTGGCTATCAAAATTTTTAGGCCAGCATAAGAATTTTCTTTTTGCAAACTGTCATAGGACAAAATGACAGCTTGTGACAAATTCAGGCAACATGAGTAATTCTCCAGGTTTGCATCCAATAGCAGCATTATCCCCTAAGCATTTTTGCTGAACTTTAACAAAATTGTATAGGAAATTCCAGTGGACTTGAATTGTTCAGCTCTGGATATTTTCAATATACTTCTTTTTCAGATGAATATATGCATCCTACTTTTAGCACTCTGACGTTGGTAAAGAGACAGGAAATCTTAAGCATGTAATATGACTTAGGACTTACACAATTCCACTGCAGTACCAGGTGAATGAAACATCAGCCTTTTTTCCTGCCCAGAAGTCTTTGCTGGGTTGAAAGTTTCCCCAAGTCATGCTTTTATTAATAAAAACAAGATGTTAATCAGCTTACCCATGATCCAAATTTCACCCATCTTTGAAGGAAGAAAACAAAACATTTTACCCAAAAAGATCTTTTAAGTCATTGCTAGCTGAGCTGCTGTTTGTCATTGTGTTTGCTGGTTGTGCGAAGTTCTGAGGAGAAAAGAAAGGATTACCCTGTATCCCAAAGCCTGGCTGTGCTAGCATGTTCATCTGAGGTGCCACGGCTGTATTGCTCGCATTCGGGGACCCTGGCGGTGGCACAAACTGACTAACCCACTGGCTTGATTTCTGTTGAGCCAACTGCTTCATGCTAACTTTGGGTTTTTGAGGACCAAAAAGATTATCTAAAGCAGACATATCTGGGGGTCTGTTTTGTTGTGTCAGTGGAGAGATTGCAGATGCAGCATTCATAGGACTGTAATTTGGCATGTTGGCAGGTGGTATCATGTTCATCTTGGTTGCTCCTGTTGCACTTGGACCACTGAAGAAATTCTGAGTAGCGAGACCTGCTCCCATGGTGAATCCAGCAGTCTGAAACCCCATATTTGTGTTGAGTCCATTTGTCATATTTCTCTTTGTGTTGTCAATGGGCGATGAAAATCCCATTCCAACACCCATAGAAGGGACGGAAGAGAAGGCGTTTGAAGATGCAACTTGAGCTTGGTTGATAGGACGGCTGGTCAAAGATGACATATTATCTATCAAAGTATCTGTCAAGTCTTTTGTCTGCAGAACACATAAAATGCAGTTAAATGTTTTTCCTGTACAGACACTCTGGCAACAGTATTTTATCGTTACCCCTGCAGACCTGGTATTAATTTTTCAGAAATTAGAATTCACTGCAAGGAATTGGGCATGAAATGTATTAATACACAAGAGAAATTATTTGTGTTCTTTGCTACTTTGAACTAATTATTATGCAGCTTTAATTTGACATCTCAGACTACACACAAAGTACTACTCTGACTGTTTGCTTAAATGCCCCACTCCTATCCCCAAATCCTATATATATTTCCTTAATAAACTCTTCAGAGAAAAACCTTTCTTATTATGTCCTTTTACCTTATCTAGTACCACGACCTTCTGATAATGATACCCTTGGAAACTCTAGCAATTTAAAAACTTGGAATATTGATACTGATGCAAATGGAAGGCACATGAAAATTTAATTTAGTTTTTCTCAGCTGTGCCGTTGTACCACCAGAGAAAACAAAAGTGACTCACAGGAGGAAAAAATGTTAAATGCATACAGCTCTTGAGAAAGCATAAGAGTTCCAATGGAAACAGTGCAGTTGTTTGTTCTCTCTCACCTGCTTCACTGGAGGTGTTACTGTAGTTGTTTGGGGCTTAAGAGGTTGCTGGCTTTTCAGTTTCTGCGCCTGTTCTTGTTCTTTAGCTAGCTTTTGCTTCTCTTCCAGTGTAAGTGAGGCCTTTAAAAGGGAAAGTACTGGTAGTAAGTTGCACAAAATAGTTATTCCGACATTCCCATTTTTATTTCATACTAGCACTGTCGTTTCAATAATATGTGGCAAACAATACAATTATTTATACAGAAGAGAAAGGCAATAAGTGAAATCTATTATAATATTTACCATACTGCTAGAAAGTACTTAAAGCAAATAAATGTAATATTAAGAGCAGCATAAGAAATTTGAGCAGATCTCAAATAAAAGATATCCATCAGCAAAACCACTTTAGCTTTGTTTCCTTAATATTGGGCATAAGAAAAAGTGTTCTTCATAGTTTTTGTTTTTATATAGTTACTAACTTGATCTAGAAATGCAACTGACCATGGAGTTGAAAAAGGAATTTCATTTTAAAATTGCTCCAGAGTCTTTTGAGGATTTCAACTCCACTTTTATTAATAATGAAGGATGAAATAATTACATCATTCCCCCTTACCCTAAAATTAATGCAAATATTCAGATAACTAGAAAGAGAAATGATAAAGCATATGGATTCTGGGGAACCATTTCCATAATTAGTATTAAAAGAATTTTACAATACTTAAAGCTTATATTTACTGTATTACTGCTTATATTTTATGCTGTTTTTTGCTTCTATGTCCTTCACTTCTTGTATTTAACCACATATTGACTGTTCTCACTTACCTTTGAAAGGTACAGTAAAAGTTAGTCTCTACTACTACCTAAAATTTTACATTTTATCTTCATTTCTTTTTGTCATTTTATGATAAGGATCCCTATTTTGCTTTTCCTACCTATATCCAGTGGTGAAGTTTCAGTTTCATTTAAATCTATAATTAGGGAGAAAGAAAATTACCACAAATTTATAACCCTAATTGCTGCCTACTTCATACAAACACATTTTCAAGGAAAGGCTTACAGCAAAACTGAAGGACATGATCGGAACGTTTTTCATGGACCTTCTCATGTGACTACATAAAGCAGTTAGCTTTTCTACTAAATCTTTAAATATAGTACCTATTTACACACACTCTTTTTCTGCAACCCTATCAGCCTTGGATTAGACAGATGGAAAAAAAAAAGCATTACAAAATAAAGCAAAGCACACCTTTCTCTGTATTGATGACATCTCATTCTCTTTACTATCAGATCCACTAGTTAGAAGGTCAGCTCCGTTATTAAATACCTTGTCAATCTGTTTAAGTTCAAAGAAAAAAAAACCTTTGTTATTTGAAATACTTTGTAATATTTGTAATTTAAGGCTATGTAAATATCAACTAAGTGATTGTAAATTTCAATGTTCTATGTGTAAGTTACATATTGCTACTTACCTGATTGCCTGTACCACTAGATCTTGCATCTTCAGCCCCACTCATTTGGTTGGCTATGTCCAAGGATCTACATAGTGCAGAGTATATTACAACAAGACAACTTTGCAATCACATCCACAACACTAATCTAAAAATGCAGATCATTCTTTTGCATTTAAATAACACCAAAAAATTGCATTGAGAGCAGCCATTTCTACATAACGCCTTCAGGAGACTGGCAAATGTTCCTTTGAAAAATAGTAAACATCTCCTAATAATTTCCCATGGTCTTCATTTCTCCCTTTGAACAGAGGGACCCAGACTTCAGATACCACAAATTATTTTGTCTCAGAAATCTTACTTCCTATCAGGCTCCACAAAATACTTCGTATCAGGCTCCAAATACTTCAAAATATCACAGCCTTCTAAAAGGCTTCAATGTTGATGTTTCTCTAATACAGTTTATTTTTCAACAACAACAGGAAAGCAGCTTAGCACATAGAAGTGGATCTTCTGACAACTGTGCTTATTTGAGTTGTCAAATATCAAATAATTTGACAACTTAATTGTTGTTGAAAGTCTCAACTACTGAAATTAGAATTACCGGATTTTTTTTATTCCTATGGCTAGAGTTCTCTAACATTTGCCAAAAAATGACTACTTGTCCAACACAAACATTAACACTTACTTCTGTTGCTCTTGCATGACATGAAGTTGTTCAAGTTTTGTTTTATGCTCTGCTTCCAATCTATTGAGCATATCTCTTATAACACAAATAAAAGAATTGAACTGGAAAAGAAATACATAAGAAGTTTGGATTTTGCAGTGATTGAATTCAGATAAGTGTAACTTAGCAGGTAATACCTCATAAACCTACAATACACAACCTAAGATGAAGTGTAGACTTTTAAATAATTTACACTCCACCTTCATTCTCAAGCATTAGATAGCAAATTACAAGCAGAGTGCATACAGTGAAACAGGGAAAAACACAGGCCACTAAAAAAAAACTGAAATGGGCCAATGCAGACAAAACCTCCACATACGAGTATTACCAGATTCATTTTCAAACAAACAAATAAACCTATTATTCCCTTTCCCAATATTTCATAGCATCATAACATTTTATTTTAATACTTATTGTATCAGTAGCTAACTGCTTTTGCAGGTATTTGGAAGGTGACAGTAATAATTTTGAAATTTTACATCAGATCAGTTAAATACACTAAAAAATAATAAGCTTCAAACACAGAAATACAGTAAAATTGGGAAGGGTTTTTCTATTGCTTATTTTCATGATAGACACAGACATGCAGTAATGTATGAATTTTTTTATGACAACAGTTTAAATTTATTCTCTGATAATTGTCAAGAAAAAGCAAGCAAAACAGTCACGTTCCTACCTGATTGAGATTAAGATTGTTCTCAATACTAAGAGGAATCAGATGGGGCAACACTTTTCCTGCAAGCTGTTCTTTGGTAATTCCCAACTTCTTGTGAGTAAATGTACATTTGTAAATACCTAACAAAGAACATCAAAATAGGTGAAATTGTTAAGTTTAGAAAACAATGTGAACAAACTCAAAGTAGCACACTCATGTATGTACTGATCATCTGAGAAACCACTGTGCTTGTGTGTGAGCAGGGACAAACATGACCAAGGGAATATTAAAGGGAATTTCCATCAATCATGGAAATTGATCCATGACAAATAGCAAGAAGCTTTGCTACAGTTCAGAACAAGATGTCCAAAGTCACACTTTGCAGCCATGAAACCTGGTATTAGTGAATGTATTGTTCTGGCCAATTATCTGAGAATATGCATCTTTGAATGTGCAGGTGATTTGCCACAAAATGACACACTGTCACTTGAGAAATCAAGCTGCATCAACTAAGAATGTGTTCTCTCCTGGCTCACCACAAGTAGCTAGGATTAACTATCATCCTGCTCTCTGATGTTTTTTTAGCAAAAACTGTTAACTAGAAGGTTTGGACTGTTACACACAGTATCAGAACTCATGCTTAATCTTTATCTGTTTCAAAGTCACTGAAAAAAGAATCCTGGCAGGCATGAAAGACCCAATGTTAAGCCCAAACGTTCTGTAGAGTTTCTCTCCTGAAACTCTGCTGAAATAGTCCAGGTTCTGGTGGCAAACGCTGAACATATTAGCATAAAATACACAGCAGCTTTCCTCACTTTCTATGGTAGTAGAAAGTCACCAAGACAAAGATGGTGAAGGATGGTATTATGATTCTGGAAGAAAGGAGAGCTTGAGTATATAAAACTGACTTCAGCCTATCATTTCCAAACTAGGATTCACTTACTGTATCTGAGTAGAATTCAGAATTAACACAACTAAAGGAAAAAATAGAGTCTCTTATTCTTAGATAGCAAATAAAAGTCAAAGGTGCAAGGGTTAAGGGAAACAGGCCGCTTTAGATCAGTACAGACAAGATGCCTTCCTGCTGCTTTTGAGCAAATAAAAAGAATGCTGCCATCACATATTAATAGTGTTTAATGAGGGTTACTGGCAGGGCAGTTCAGCTGTTACAATTGGCCTAGAACACTTTGATGTCAGGAAGAGAAATAGTCAACTGTCTTCCAGACTTGGCCAAGGAGTCACAACTCTTCCTTGGAAGGGGCTCTGGTTATCTAGACTCCTTAACGCCATTCAATTTGCTAAAATCACACACCCTGCAGCAGACAAGCACCAAGTGGCAGTGGGAAAACTCAAGTGGGAGTGAGGTCTTCCCTCCCAGAAGTACCAAGCAATTAGGTTTTGTTAGTCATTTTGGGAGACTTCACCCAGACTGTGTTCCATTTCTGCCCACAGGCACAACTGTGTGCCTAAATAGCCAAAAAAATGAGTCTAACAAAACCTGCAGTAAAGAACAGCAGATTTGTACACCATCATTTATAGCATCTGCTATGCAAGAGTAGTAAAAGAAGGCAACAATAACATCTCAAAAGCTCCAGCATCTGAAAGATGACAGTTCATACATTCTTCTGAACAAAATGGCCTCTCTTGACTCTGTGGAGCACCCAGTCCATGTAAGTGTCACAGCCCAAGAACTACAGTGAGTACTCAGAACTGCACCAGGCCCTAAGGACTGAAAATATATGTACTAGTACTCAAATGTCATAATAAGGTAAGAGAACAGGGACATATTCAAGAATCAGAAAGTTTCTGATAGTCATTTTAGGGATACACTATGTAAACATGTTCAATGGTAACACAAAAAGCCCTTGGATTTACAATATCAAAGCACAAAAGAGAAAGTTGGAAGTATTTGTTACCTAAAATTCCCATGAGCACCGCAGGTTCCTTTGATGGAATTTGTTGTAGAAAAGGTAAAATATCATCAAGCACAAACCATTTATCCAAGTACTCCAAAATCTTGCCCAAACACACTAGTGAGTTTACCCGGACCTGTGAAGTATAAGAATTAAACAAACTCTTTATTTATAGGAAAAAAAAAAAAAAAAAAAAACAAACCAAATTTACAAAACTCATTAAGAAAATCTTTGCACTGAAAAATTCAAGACAAGTTACAAAGTTTATATCATGAAAGAAAAACACTTGTTTTTATGCTTACAAAAACTTAGCTTTCCTGCATGACAAACATTGTCAGTGTGTATTACTGTGGAACTCACTTCAGTAATTTTTACAGTATTACTAACACGGTAAGCTGTTAGCTACTTTAAAAACTGTCAGAGCAAGGAAATGGTGCTTTTGCACTTTTCCGAAGTTTTTTTAAAAAAATTCCAGCAAGAAATCAGAACACAATGATTGGTTTTTCTTTAAAGATACAACATGGCAAACCCAAAGTAATTAAAGGTTACAACATTTTCTGAACGCTAGAGAATGTTACTATGATACTTACAGCAAGAGAAGAAGTTTGCAAACATGCATTTTTAATTCTTGGAATTAATGAATTTTTCATTGATGGATAATCTATTAAATTGGCAAACGTGGGAATTATGTTTAGGCAAAGCTCCTAAAAAAAAAAGCCACACAAGTTTAAAAAGAAACATGCATATTTATTATAAAATTAGTACCAATAAAACTCAATATCAGTTAGTTTGAAGTGTCTTAAGCTTTCCTCTTAAGGAAATATTTAAAGAAATATATCCAACTAAGCTGCCCTTAATCTATCAGACTCACTTAAAAATAGCTAGAATAATAAAGCATCATGGTATGTATACAGAAGCTTCAAAAATGAATTTTAGAAAAAAGAGCATTCATAAATTGATAATATTTAAACAGCAAGAATATCTTGCATTTTCACAAGGCTCATTATATAAAACCCAGCTTTTACTACATCAAACTATCATCTCTTACATAAATCAAGAAAATTTCAATGAGTACTATCAATAAGACTGCAGTACAATGATAGACTGAATAACAAAATATAATGTCAAAATTAACCATACTTTAGCAACAGACCAAAAATAAATGCATCATTTCAGACCAATCTCAAAAAAGAGACAGTAATACTAAGTATATGTTGCAAGTAAACACGTCAGTAACCAAAGTACTGATGCAGAAAGAAACTCATGACAGATACTTAGAAACAAAAACCTTTGTCCCTAATATTACAAGGGCTTTGCAAAGGCAAAGTCACATCTGATTATCCAAAACCGCCTTTGAGAAATATTTTGTTTCTTTATCCCCCGCTCCTGAATGTTTTTGGGTAACTGGAAGTTACTTGCAGTTGAATGATTTAAAAAAAAATCCCCAGAAGAACCTTAGAAAGGTAGAGAAAGCCTATGGAGAAAAAAAAAATGGATCAATAAAAATGTCTCTGCAATGTATATTAATATGATTTTACAGCACATCAGGTCTCCTGAGGTAACTGTCAGCACAGATGTTCTCAGCAGCAGGAGCTCAGAATAAGCCACCTCTCACTGACTGGTACAGGCATGTATGCCTGCATGGTTTCTGTTGCAGAGGCAGTGAAATATAAACGCATAGCCTGCTTTCTGTTATGGTGCCTTGTAGGAATCTAAGATAAGAGCATTAGAACAACAGTCAAGTGGTTGCCTTCCTGGAAAACAAGGAAACTAAATTTTACTTTAACAGAAACAAATGTTGTTTAATAAAGCATTCCTCTCCTTCAACATTCAGGCATATACAGTTTTATCCTTTTTTTAAGTTAAAAAATACATGAGTACACAAAAAGTTGGCAAGTCAGCTGAAAGAGGAAAAAGAAAGTTTAATAAAGGCTGCAACTACTATACCTGGATCTGAATCGAAGGTGCTTCCAAGGCTCTATAAACCATTGGTAGAACGCTGTTCTTTATTTCATCTGGTGGAGTTTTGGTTAGAAGCAAGTCCATTTTTTGTAGGAAGATTAACAGTATCTATTCAAAGAAAGACAATTCAGAAGCCAAAAGTTTTAACTGCAAAGGATATATTTACAATTTAAAGTGTGTTGTATCATATCAAAAAAAACTTCAGAAGTTTTCTTATAACTCAGTAAATGTGATCACTTACCATGTTGCTTGCCTGAAGGCATGGAAGACAAAAAACACTTTGACATGTTATTGCATTTTAAAAACAGCAAATACAAATCAAACAAAATATGCATGTTCTAGACTGATTCTTCTGAAATAACAAATCATAATGACTCAGTAAGGAGTTCTTGTTCCTACTAACAAGAACTTGTACATAGCTCTTGTTTCTCTATATGGTCTTTTGTTAATATACACTTACATAAAATCTTTATACACACATCACTGCTACAAAAGCTAAACTTCCAAAAAACTATAACTCAGATTCTATCCTCAAAGCACTTGATCACAACTCCACATATACATGCTGTATTCCCTGTGTCTAAAATCAAAAACAATATTATGGCTACTAGATGGACAAAAGCACCTTTATTCTATTTAACATGCAAACTGTGTATCATAAAATTAAAAATATCTCAAAACAAAATATTCACATCACATTAACTTAAAAAACCCCACAAGAATAGCACATATGCATAGTGGGATCCATCTTGCTTAAGACCAGCCATCTAAAGGTTAAACACTATTCTTAATCACTCAGCCAGCTCAGTCTCAAATACAGAGCACTATGTAACTCCTAAGATTCATATCACAACTTGGACAGGTACTAGAGGGGACAGTGAGCATCCACTGATAGCCGAACTCCTTTCAGAAAATAGGTTAAACTAGATGGATAAATTATGTTTAAAAGTATCACATTTATAACAAAAAGCGAAGTATTTTATAGGAAGACTTACTTTTTTTGTCTAAAAATACATGGCAATCAGTGCTTCTACGTCAAATAAACAGAAGCACTGAAGTGTAGAAACAGAAATGAATGTACCATGACCCCATAACAAATGTTCCCCTTTTATTTATTCCCCCTTCTCTTTACAGAGAAAAAAATAGATTTTTATAGTGCAGCTAATATGCATTTTCTTATTGGAAATTTCCCAAACTGCACACACACACAAAAAAAATCATTCATTCCATGAACCTTGATTCAGATGTAATAACCCAATTATTTGGGAAAATCAGGGTGAAATGGATGAAACCAGTTTTAAAGCTAGATTTTATGTCTTTCTTCAACACACAATCTTTGTCCTAATCTTGAGATTTTAAGACTTAAATGTTCTCTTAACACCTGTGCTTCCCTAACAACCCTAACCATGTGATATTGTGGAATTACAGTTTCTATATTTAAGCTTCCAGGATCCTACTTGATACTTTTTTAATCTATTTAGGTAAAAATTAAGAAGGTACAGTCACAGATTCACACACACCATTTAATAAGCAATTAATAGCAGTTGCACTCTAAGTAATAATGCTTCATTCATTAATGCAGGGCCCAGTACTTGTCAGGGAACACTTCTGTGTAGTGAATTAGAAAATGAATTTACAGCAGATCCTATGCTGTCTATGGAATCCCGTAGATACAAATTAAGGGTTTGTCTGGGAAGATATGTCAGAGTAAGCCAGCACACATTACTCCACAGTAACCCCAAAAATAAGTTTATCTAAATATTCCATTTTCATATTATGAATTCCCTGACAAAAAGACATTGTGAAGCTGAAATTTCTTCATATTGAATTACAGCAGCTTTCCTATGATGCATTCATTTCCTAATTTGAATATCCTAAAGCCAAGCAACAGACCCCTCATACAAATCTGTAACATCTTGAAAGAGTGTTTGGAAGAAACACTGGCATGTACCCTGAATGCCCTTCTCCAGGAGTTACAAGCACACAGAAATTAGACATTTCTGCCTTATACAAAGACAGCCACATCTGGAAATCTATCCTCTGGCATTCTGAACCCCTGTTATTTTTCCAGAATTCCTGATATATTAACTTTGAAAACATGACCATACTAAAAAGACCATAGAAATAATAGTTGAATAAGCCATGCAGTCCTTTGCATTAAAAATACCAGTATAAAAATTTAACAGAATCTAGATAGTCACAGAAAAACTTTGCAAAAATCCGTATTTATGAGCTGACTCCAAGTTTGTATTTTGCTTCCATCATCTCTCAAGATACACCCAGCTTTTGTGTCCATTTATGCTCCAGATGTAATTTTGCTACAAACTACTTGCAGCAAGGATTGTGTCACAAATCTAATGCTAAAGGCAACAGAACACAGAGTTACCTTTCAGGATGACACAGCACAAATGAGATGTTCACTGGCTTTTGGTTAGTAAAACACTGAATTTTTTCAAGAGAAAAAAACTAACATAAAACTTCAGTGTACCAAGTATAAACAGCATTAAGTAGTTCAAATTTCCTGAGATATTCTCAGCTGTCGCCTTCCCCACCTCCACAGTACAATGACAGTCCTCTGGTCCAGTTTTTTTGAAACCCAGAAATAAAAGGTCTGCCATGTTTACCTTGCCCTTCCAGTGCTCTGCAGAAAAATAATGGCGCACAGGAGTGAGCTGGAAGGAATGCATACCTCTCATCTGTGGAAGCACAATGCCCTACTTTGTGACAGATTTCTCAGGAATCATCATTGTGATGATAAAAGGATGCAAATTTTTGCTCCTTTACAGTAATAGCTATGTGTTAATACTTTTATACATTTAAACAGCAGGAAAAACAGCGTATTTTACTTACACATGACATTTGTCGAATAGAAATGAAATTAATGTCACAAATTTTTGCAGTCTTCAAACAAATACTACTCTTAATATGAATAAATAGCACTTCTTAGAGAGTGTAAAGGCTACAATTTTCCCACCCCATGATCCCAATGTCAGCAAACTCTATACAAGAAAAAACCCAACTAAAAAAAACCCCAGGTTCATCTACTGGTGGAATATATGCAAACATTGTACTGTACAACCCTGCTCAGATTGCCCAGATATGCATTAAAATGCTTACAAATATATCTCCTACAATCAACCAAAACCAAGTGGTAAATTAACCCTTTTTTGCAAATCTCATCTCATCTATAAACGCAATATAACCTTGGAACCCATCTAAACAAGCGGAGGTAGAGGATTTGAGAATTTCCTAGAAAAATCTATTTTGAATGAATCAAGACTGACTGCCAGGACAACTACAGAGCAGAAACTGGAAAAGGGAAACAGAACAATTAGTGGTTTTGTCAGCGAAAACAAAACCAAAGATAAAAATTGCAATATGAATAATATTAACATACCTGGATTGGTTCTTGCTGCTTAAAAACAGGACCAAGATCAGGTAGAATGAGTTTGATATATTCTTCTTTGGTGCACTCCTCAGCAATTAAGAGAACATTAGGCAAGACAAAGGGTACCATATCCGGATTCACAAATTCAGAAGTCAAGCAAGGCAAAATTCGCTGAATTATAACACGCTAAAAGAAGAAAAAACAATCCAAGTATGAATCACGTACTGCACTGCAGTAAGTTACCATTGTGCCAGTTCAGCAGCTTTTGTATTAGCCTGATATTTACAAAAAAGTAGACAGATAATTTTCAGTTTACACAGTACACTGTATTTAATTTACACTGTGCTACTCCGCTTAATTTTCTCTGTTTGCACTCAAAACTAACAACTGTGAAGATCAACAAAAAGCAATTAACTGCACAGAAAATAGGACTGAGCCACACACAAGTTATGAATACCATACTCCATATGCTTTCTTTAAAAATATCTCAACAAGACCCTTAAAAATATCCTTTAAACCCTCCAAATTAGTAATTGTTTCTGTAATCCCATCATTCACTGAACAAACACATAATCCCACTATACCTTCCTGTAAAACTCCAGATATATTCCCTAAACAGGATTCTGCTGATGAAACAGATATTAAAACTGTGGATGTCTACTGTAGTGTTGGACATCCTTAAATACTTTTGAAGTCAATAAACAGAAATATATGGTTCAAGGGCACAGTAACTTCCCTCATAAAATATACTTTCAAGACAGAAAAAAAAATAAAAAGAAGGCCCTAAAGATGATTTGATCAATCAGTGGCTGTCTAAAGTTAGGTAAGATACATGCCACTTATTTCCAAATTCAAAGCAGCAACCATTTCTGATCAAACGAAAAAATTACTAAATTAAAAAGAATAGAGTATTAATTATGGAGTCTTAATGTTGCACTGTTTAGTGCAAAACAGAATTAAAAATACAGACAGTTAATGCACTGGTTGAGGAGCTCAGTTATTCTATTATGTATTAAACTAATTCTACTTTTCTATCACATATGCATTATAGTTTATATAAATCAAGGTATACCACAAAAGGAAAGAGAGCCAGTCTAGACATATTGCTTAACACTGCACAGGAGAAGTATGTAATGACAGGCATTTGCCTTTGAGATTTCTGAGCACTGCCAGCACAAGAAAGCACTTAGTCTACTGAGGGAAGGAAGCTTTGCACCATTCAGCATTAAAGGACTGCCTCACTACGAAAAAACTTGAAGCAATCTTAATAGGAAGAAAAGGTGGCAAATTGGCTTCAGAGAGCTATGATGGCATACGGAAACACAGGGAAAGCCTTTAAGTGGAGAGAAGACAACTCCCTTTCAAACTGGGATAAACTACAACAGGACACGCAAAGGATGGTTCCTTATTTGGCTTATTTGCCATTTTCCATTTAACGTATTATTGATTGCTGAGGAATACTTCCAGAATAAGCATGTTCTAATCTCCCTTTATTTCCTTCTACTCTATTCTGACAGTCTCACAGCAGTCCATTACGGTACAATGCTACAGAAAGTCCAGCATTCCAAGAGTCAAAATGCTAACAGATGTTCATATATTTTCAAGCTTGCTATTACAAGACATCATTCAGACATACCTTAGGTAGTTTTGGCAGAACTTTTGGTAGTCCTTTAAAAAACTGTGATTTCTGCAGGTTATCTCTTTGAAATAATGAATCAAAATACTGAAGCGTCATTGCTCCTACATCATCGAAGAATGGTATCTAAAAATAAGATTAAAAGGTTTTGATCTGGAGGGAGACAACACTGACACTGCTACAATAATTCCAAAATACAATCCTCTATCTACGCTTTCAATGCATGACAGTAAGCCTTTGCAATGACATCTGCAACTAACAATTAGAAAATTTAATTTTTATATAACAAGTAGTTAAATATTCAGATACAGGTTGATTATTAAGACAGAATTTTCCTAGCATTTTTCAAAAACTCATGCATGTTATGTGTATCTAAGATAAAACATTATTTCATATACAGTAAGTGGCTTACAAAAAAATGTAATGTAAAATTAGAACTTTGAATAAATATCCTTCTAGGAATAATTATGCTATATTATATTACAACACAACATTACCTACTCAGTCATCCACATCTAGCTCTCACCCCTGGAAATTCCAGAAACTCTGGAAACTATGATATCTTTACCCTATGAATCAGTGTGCAGACATGGTAAAAGAGACTCAACATCTTTATAAAACCACACTGCTTAGTACAACCCCTCACAGATTTGTTTGTTGTAGTCCTTCAGACAACTAAGTTGATAACTGAGAAATATCTGCCAATTCCCTCACTCCCATCTTTCAGTATATAGGCAGACAAAACCATCGGCTGCTCCCTCTCCCTTCTTCACCCACCGTTTCTTTCAACAGTTAAAAACACTGATTCCTATCTCTGCATAACATCTTTATACACCACAGCAAAATAATAAAATCCTTTAACAAAACAAAACTATGAGCAGGAATCTGAAAGCTATTAGATTGGAGAAAATGGGGCATAAGACAAGGGAAGAACAATGCTACTTTCAGATAGGAAAACGGAGCAACAGTTTTGCCAAATTAAAACTCACATTATATCCTGCTTGCAATTAAATTTTTCTTTATTAGGACAAACAATTTCTGAATATACTTTATGATTCTGCATACTTAAGAGTACACCAAAAATCATAAGCCAAAAGTTAATCCTTACATTTACTGTCCTTTATAATTTCTTCACTTTCAAATCCTTCCAAAATAATTTTAAAAACTGAATTGTATAAAATCATAGCACCAAAAATCTTCCAGCTGAATGGAAAGGAATAAAAGAGTGTTGCATTAAATAAGTTTTGAATAATATAATAATTTTTCTAAATTCTGTCTCAGGACCCACTTTTTCCATATAAATAAATGTCAGCATAAGGATAATTTTTGGCATCAACTAATATTACATCCAAATGGCTAAAAAATATTTAATATTTCAAATAAAATTATTAACAGAAAACACTTCAAAATAGCTCTACAAATCAAACACTAATTTCTCTCTTTCCTGTGGCTACTGTATTTTCCATGGACTGACCTTAGTCATTTGATCAGCGTCTGGTCTGACTGCCGGAGCTACGTTTAGGAGCAGCTTTACATGCTCACGCACCTCCTCAGGTATGTTCTCAAGAGTACTGGAGCTTAAACGGCTCAGCTGTGGAAGTAATTCATGCATGAACACCATGAGGTCAGAAAACTATGCATGTAACTATTGCCAGTATACAGCAGGACTACACTTTGTTCTCTTGATGGTTTCTCCATCCACGTATTTGATATCCCTCTCTTCTTGCTCACAGTCTTCTCTGTTTCCCAAGAGCCTACCTGTTTTAGGTCCCACCCATTTTTTCAACTTCCCACTGTAGTTCAGGTTATCAGAGAACACAAACATGGTACTTTAAACAGGCAAATGTCATTATCTGCGGTGTTGTCTGCACACATGAAAACACAGTACATACTGTGGCAACAGACACCCAAAGAAGTTACAACAAAGGAAACCTGCAGATGAACAGACATTATGTCAGCTGATCCAATTAACTGTGACACTGTCCTCTGTTAATACTTACAGTCTACAAAGAATGTGAAGTGGTGATAGCTAAGTGGATACCAACTGCTGTGTCAAGTGATCAAATCACTCTAAACCCAGCCCTCTTCCATGGTCCTACATAGGTAATTCACTGCCAGGTGTTTCATACTGTTCACCCCAACAGGTAAGCATTATTTCACAAGACCAGCATTCAACAGGTTAACAGAGAAATTAGGTGAAAAATGCAATTTTTAGTTTATAAATTTGGTACATGTAACCTCCTCTAAACATATTTTTATTGCTCATATTTTGCTACAATTTTTTTTCTTGTTATAACAACAGTATGCAGGGTAAGATAACATTATCAGATGGTTTATGTTGGAGCACTGATAGTGTTCTCAATATCTAAATCTATTTTACAATAGTAACTTTTCAAATATGAAAATCAACAAACAATAACCATAAAAAGAACAAATTACCTGGTCCAGCTGTCTACTAAAGCTTTTATAAATATCTTGCTTGTTGACCTCAAAAATTGGTTTTCCTTTATTAAACACTGCATACATAACAGCTCCCAAAGAGTACATATCACTGGCTGTCTCACAGCTCACAGAGAGAATATATTCTGGTGCCAGATACTCAGGATTTGGAAGACACAAGGATGGCAAGTTTGGATCCCATTCCTTACAAGGGAACTTTGGCTACAAGAGATTTATGAGAAGTGAAACAAAGTACATTTAGCAAGGATTTTTAAAGACCATTTTCAAAAAGAAACTCAAGCAGTGAAAAATAATTAAACCACTCAAATTCAATTATGAATCAAACAGCAACACAGTAAGGCAAAACTGTTAAGAATCTCTGTCTGTAGCTTAGAGTGATTTGCTGATGCAGATTTATCTGAATATTAGAGCTGGGAAGTGTAATGTAAAATCAAAGTACTGCTGTAATGGGAAACATGAGATATGATCGAATTCATTTTCAAAGGTAGCAGCCAGGCACTGAGTAAGTGCAACACACTCAGTTAGGCTTGCAAGTCATCCAAAATGAAGGGGAGCAGAAGTGGCACAGGCTCCAGCCTCTGTGTGAAATCATCACTTGTCTACTGTGAGCCTACTCAGGCTCTTTTTCTGAGATGACCAAATGCAGCACTTCAATCCAGACCTGTCCCATGTGTTCTAACTTCTGGCCAACAAAATACAGAGGTTGATATTAAATAAATGGTTATATACTGGAATGCAAAATCATGAAAATGGTTTCAGGCAAAGACCTGAATTTGAAACTGAATTATGATAAATATAAAGACTATTACCTCCTGTTCAGATGGATTTGTTGATTGGATACAAAAATCAAAGCCCATAATTTTCCACGCTCCACTCTTATTCAAGATTATATTTTCAGGAGTAATATTTCCATGGACCATTTTGACACTGCTATGCAAAAATGACAAACCTTCAGAAACCTGTTCATAAAAGATCATTATTTCAGGTTAAATATTTCCCCAAACATCCTATAAGACATTTACAGAAGTTCTGTTCTCATGGTCACAGTTAAATTCCTAAGTTAACTAAAAACCAATTTTACATATTTTAGCCTATGCCTTAAAAATTATGCATAAAGAAATTAAACAGAGATGGGTAATCAACGGGTGAGATTACTAACATTAATTAACTATCACAGCCTAAGTGTGGTGGTGCATTCCCCTCTCCTCTCAGGCCACACCATCTCAGAAGAGCAAACATGCTTTATGAAGCTGGTCAACATATTCACCAAACAAAACCTGGGAGTTAATGGTTCTCCACAGAACATAAAGGAAAGATTCACATATGGAAGAGACAGCTGTAGCATAAACATTTACATGGAAAATAAAAATTAAAGTTTCTATTTTACATGTCGGAACAATCAAAAAAAGAGTAGCAGCTTAGAGCTTCTAGTGTTTATCCTCATTTACACTTAGAGTGATCAGGGCACTATCACCTCTCACCTCATTATTATTTGATTTACTATAGGCAGACAAGACTTTGGCAGTGTACTGACTTCATTAAAAAAAATCATTAACACTAAAACCAGAAAAAAATTATAAAGACAACCTGTACCATACCTGAAGCAAACCATATTTGGTCTCCACGTCATACAGTTTGTATTCTTTAATGTCTGATGGTAAAGGAGAAGGTAGGTTGTCCCAGCTGCCAAGAACATTAGCTAAACTTGCACAGACTGGTTCTGTACAAAATGCCAAGCAATCCCTGTATAGGAAATGCATTAAAAATTTTCTTGTATGTAAATGTAATATATCTCTTGACTGCAAATAAAGAACCATACAAACACCATATATATTGCCAAAGCACCTGGTGCTACCAAAACCCATGTTGTATTTCAGATTTTGAATTCTTTTAAAATTATATTAAAGAGAAACACATAAATGTCTGATGTTTAAAACAAATACTAGAATTAGGATATTTTATTCTCCAACATTCACATAAATCACTAATGATTCACACAACACTTCATGATTTTTTTTAAAAACAATGCTTTCCTTGTCCTGATCCATGACTAATCGATCCAGTAATTTTTACTACTATTACAACTTGTAAAATAAGACTTCTACCTCTGCCTAAAACCAACATGTCCCTGACTTAAGCAGTATCTAATGAGGTCAGACAATGATCAGAATCTAAATTAATATAAGGGAGCACCTGAATATTCTTACTTTGACAACTGACAGAGAAGATCTGCAAACATAAATACACTTGTAATATGAACAGCAGTTTGCATGTGAAGTGACTGTTCTCTAAACTATTTTATTGATTTTTTTTTCTTCATGAAAAATTAATGGTCTTGCTTATGCATTTTTGGGTCAATTGTGTTTGAAAAGAACAGAAGAAGCAAACTTCCATACATAATGACTGGTCATAACACTGTCAAAATTTCAAATTTCACAATTGGTCCTGGATCCAATATATGTCTCAATTTCCCAAGCTTCATGCAACACAGACAGTGTCATTCTTTTACATCCACATTCTTCATACTGCTCTGCATAGCAGTGGAGGCCCTGGACAGCCATTGCAATTCACTCCTTAATTGTTTTAAAGGGCTTTTTTTGAGAAAGCACTACACGGATGGTAGCACATGTACCTGCTTTAAGGATCATTAATTCATGAGAACACTAAATACTGCATCAGAGAACAGAAACCAAGTAACAGTAACAAAGATACATTTTTGAATATAATGTTCTAGGCAAGAAGACAGAGGCTAACTTTTTGATCATTCTGTAAAAACATCAGAAGACATGTCTCAGCATGAAACTACCACATTTTTTTCAGTATTTCAATAATTAACAAGCTTGACCTTTGAAGTAAAATAAGTTCACTGAAACATGCAAACTTCTTACTATCCATCCAGACTTTAGTTTTATCTACTGCCTCTCTAGAAGAAAAACAACTGAAAAAGTAAAATACATTGAATGCTAAGTGTAAGCCAACCCGACAGAATTTTTTTGCTTGGTTTCCTCCCTCCCATTCTGATAATGACATACCTTTCACGTTTCTATCAATAAGACCAGGGTTATAAAACTTGTTTCTGTTGTAAACACTAGCCAAAATGAGAACATAGAAAGACAAAGTAGTTTTTTTTCAGTCTGACTTCAGCTTTAACACAGAGCTTATGCATTTAGTTATGGTTTCGGCACAGATGAAAATACCTAGGGAACAGCTATTCTGTGGTTTTCATAACAAACTCTCTGATTACTGCTGTTTTGAGGAAATAAAAATATGGCTCTTTATTTTTTACTTTAAGAGGTAATTAAAAAAAGGGGCCCAAGCCACAGATGCAGTAAATCTAATTAAATAGCAGAATATTGCAGAAGGTGATGCCTGCCACACAGGGCAGCTGCCTTAACAGTTTCCTGAATAATATCAACAGGAAATTGAGTCTTTACTAAGATAAGAACATTTTAAAAATAAAAAGTGACAGCTAAAAATACATAAGCTTTCTACAGGGAAACAATGTAACAAATGCAATGTCTAGTAAATTATATGGGACAATTCATACTACTACTATTTTTAAAGGGTAGGAATGATATTATGAGTTAACCCGCAATTTGGATTTTTTATCCTTTTCTTCAATAACAAGCTAAATATAAATTAATAATGATTTCCAGTGCTGTTAATGGAATTCAAGACCATTTGTAAATAAACATACTCATATTAAATATTTAGTATAAATAAGGACTTACTCATCTAAATGCATGTTAAGAGGTTTTACATCTTTGTATGTATTATGCACATTTATATTAAATATAACTATGTTGGATACCAATAATTTGTAGTAAAAACATTCTATTAATAATGGGAAAACTATTTACACACTAGAGTCAGAAAGGTATGGCCTTTCTTTCTATATCTACTTCAGCCCTCCAGGTGCATCAAATATCTATTTGCACCATAAAGGAGGAATATAATGGATGACCTGCAAGCAATTCATTACAACTGTATATTACTTTGGGGAAACAGAAAAGAAGAAAAAAGGAAGAAAAAAAAAAGATCAGGTACAGTCTAGCTAGAGGCCCACAAGGGATTTCTTCAAGAATAAGCACTCTGGAAAGACCTGAAATCCTAAAGCAATCTTACAGCATGCTTGCACAATGTACACACAGATATATTTCACATACATCTTTATTTTTATCAATCTTCTCCAAAAACTGTTACATCAATTTCTGGCACAGCATGCAACTGTACAGGTTTTATGCTTCTGGTGTTTCTACCAGCAGCTGAGTGTGGGAACAAAAAGAGCAGAAGCAAAGTGTAAGGCATTATTAAAGACTCACAAACAAGAACTCTGATGTAACTACACTGTTAATTTTACTCAAAAGGTTTAAGTGCTTCACAAGAACACTGCCAAAGCACCAAAGTTTTCTTCAAGGTATGAATCTTGGTGTTTTATTCTGAAGGGCAAAGTTCAGGGGAAAACTTGCTGAGTCAACTGGACAACTGTGACAATTTTAGGAAGAAGCCTGAGGTATACTCTGGGATTCACTTGCACACACTATAATTTGAGATGACCCTAGGCCATTTAGCATGGAATAGTTTATTTACTGCTGTAGAGTACTCAGAGCTGTCTTCAACTACCTAACTGATTTTTTTTAGGCCATTGTAAGGGACATACTAGATCATAGGTGCAATGACAGCTTTGAACCCTTTGAACCCCATTAATGTGACATGTGTTTAGCACTGGAGGAAAGATAGATATGAATATGCAAATGCAATTTAATCCAATAAACCTGTCTCAAAGCAGGCATTGCAAAGATGAAAAAGCATTCCTATAGTATTCTCAGCTCCTAGAAACCACTTGGAAAAAGTCAACACAGAAAGGAAGGACATTATGTAATGAATCTTCCTTCAGCAGGCTACAGTTCAGGATCACACAATGGCTGGGGTTAGAAAGCACTTCTGGAAATCATCTAGTCCAACCCCCTTCCTCTTTGGGGAAAAAAGCCCTAAAACCCCCATGATCTTCTTTGGTAGTATCAGGATCAGCTTCCTATTTTAACATGAAACCTTGATTTCCTTGCTAGATTTTAGTGTGCTGTTATCCCTACAGCTGAACAATAAATCTGTAAGACAAACCAGTGACCAAACTTTCATAAATCAAATAAGCACTAGAAGAACATGCTGAATTTTGTCTCCCTTGATTGGCCCTTGAGGGCCTTTTCAACACATATTTAGCTACAACACCTAAAATTTATCAAAAATCCCTAATCTCACATGTACTAAATACATCTCATACATGGAACTAAATGTATGGAATGTATACATGGAACTGCAACTGGACTAAAATCAAGCAATAGATTATTTATCCACCCTCAAACTGCATTCTATGGTGAAAGAATGAAATATGGGGGTAGGGTGAATACCTTGTCATATGAATGAATACACTAAACTTGAATCTCATCAGATGTATGTATTGAATGTTCCAGACAGTTTACATCCACTACCAAAACAATGACTAAAAGTAACTATTGTCTACTTTACTACAGCTTACCTGGACTCTTCTAATGGATGTTGTACAGTAAGTAGTCTAGGGTGTCGAAGCCTAGTTAGCTGTTGAACACCTCGTTTTAAGGAATCAATAATCTGATCTTTTTCAAATTTTTGGTACTTGTCTATTAGCTTCTTATCAAAGACAAAAACAGCCACTTCCTGAAAATAAGCAACAGAATTCTCTCAGTATACAACACAGCCAAAACCTAAGCCTACACACAATTATATACAAATGTGTTTTTTGAATCAACAGTACAATCCCACTGATACAATAACCAAACAAAGAAACTGACTTGTTCTTACTTAGTCCCAGTTATGGGAGAGGTTACTATAAATAAACCCTGAAAGAGACATTTTGAATTAAGGTACTAATGTTCCTTTATTGTAGAAACACTAATGTGTAAACTATAACCCCTACCTACACAGTGACAAAGGAGCAGATCCAGTCAGAAATCAGCTTGATTTTAAGTAGATGAAATCATTTACATCAACCATGAACAATTAAAATATTCTGACTATATATCAAGTGTTGCTTTATTAAACCAGGTTCTGCCTCAGTGTTCTGCTCGAAACAAGTACAATCTGACAAAATAGTCACATTAGTCTATCAGTCTGATCAGACCATTCACACGATAAAACATTAAGAATTTTTTAATGCTTAAAGAACGTTAAAAACAGAGAAATCCTCTCCAACTTCAGCAACTGGAGCAGGAGAAAATTAAGAAATTTGTACAAAACTTTGAAATTACAGAGGCTGATGTAAAATAAAAAATTAGATTGCACCGCCATCTGGGAAGTCATTAATGTGAAATTTATCAACTGATGTAAAAAAGGAATTAAAACCTTTCATCATGAAACAGACTTTTATATGCTGCTACAACAGCATTATGAATAAAGGTTAGAAAGCAGTAGAAAATAATATGAAAATACAGTCTGCAGGACTTGATGCTCTTTTACTGCACATTTTATAACCATTACTCTAATTAAAATCTCACAGGAACAGCTTCATTATTAATTAAATAAAACCCTATAAACTCTTCGAAATAGGCTATCCAAAATATGAAATTCAGCCCAATACACAAAGAAATGGTTTTCAGTTATTTTCCTTAAGCCCTTAGCAGGTGAATACTTGTAACTAACTCAACTAAGTACACTTTTCCTGGCTCTAACCATACTGGCTCCCTGCTCCAGCTTTTAGGTGTGATGGATCAAACATTAACACAAGGCAGTGCAGAGCAATGACAGGAGATGGAAGAAATACACTGAGCAGAACATGAACAATAACAAAATTTCAAACTAAGACTGCACTTCTGAAAAACCTCTGTTTGTTTACAAGTGAAAAGAATCAGAAAGTGAGTATTTAAATCAGCTATGGTTTGAATATTTTGTGATGAGTCTAAGCAAGTTCTATTGCTGCTTGCTGCAATCCTGCATGATTTGTTTAAAGTCATAATTCCCTGCACCTGGCAGAAGAGAACACAATTTGTGCTTCAGATCCTTAACCAGCTGACTCAAGGCCATTAGGTTCCTCTTGACTGTCTGTAGCCTTGTTGTTGGAACTTACCTTCTGAATTCTGCTAGCTTTACAACTGAGCTGGCAAGTGCTTTGTGACCTTACCCTATCTATTTATTGCACTTTCTAAGCAGAAGGACAAGTGCCATATTGTGCCAAAAAAAGTGTAAGTGCATAAAGTCTAAGTTAATAAATCTAAGACGAGCTGAAATACATACTGTGAAATTATACACCTATATATAACCAGAGTGACTCATAAATCTTCCAAACAAACAGCAGCAGATCAGCTATGAAATAGTACCAGACAAACATATGCACACAGGTAAGTAATTTCCTCACATTCTGTTAGGTTGTTACTAAGTCACCTACACAGTAAGCAAGAAAAGACAAAGTATGTTAAAAAATAATAACAGATAAACATTCAGAAATCCTAGAAAAGCAGCAAGGCAGGAACCAGACAGAACTCAGAAAAGAAAAGTACAGTTATAGATATCTACTGTCACCAGAGATGGAATATTTGTAACTGTCCACTGACTCAAAAGAGGAACAAAAATAATCCTGAAAACAAAGATTCTGATGGGTTCTACTGCTTTAACATTAAAACCTCCAAATTTAGTTGTTTTATCTGGCTACAATGACTTAAACTATTAAGTCTATTAGTCTTTTAAGACTTAAACTTGTTGTTGTCACTTTACCACAACTTGTGTTGTGGTAAAGTGACAACAACAATTAAGCCCTTACATCCCACTTGTCTAATTACAATACACACTGCAAAAAAACCTTGTAGCTTCAACTTAGATATACACACTTGTAACACAGCAAATATGTGCAACTTCACAAAAGTGACTGCTATCACCTGGAAAATGACAGCCAGCCCAAAGAACATTCAGAAGGTACATGGGAAAGAAGTAAAAAATAATGTTCAAGAACATCTATTGCAGTACAACTCACCATAAGCTGTATTGCTGCACAATTGTTTTGCAATGGCAAAGTGAATGTTGACATGATGTTACCTAACTGGTAATATTAATAATGAATGGTAACTGCATGTCAAAAGACCAGCCATCTAAAATTCCACGCAGTACAACTGCTGCTGTATTTTCAATTACTAATGATGGCATACAACTGCACAGATGTTAGTCAGGGTTTACAGATATATTGCAGGACCATATGGAGGACCTGAACTAAAACTCTGTAAAACTGTTGGTCAGAACATTCAAGGCTTGAAAAATGTGATTGACAGGAACCTAGATACATATACTCTGTCAACTATACAGTCAAAGAAACTTGCTACAACTCTCCAGACCTTAAGGATATACCTGCTACAGGTCAAACGCTTACTGGGCACATCAAAATTACCATGCTTCCAATGTTATCACTTTGTATAGCTGAGTAAGACCAAAAAAAAAGCTCCAATCAACTGCTATGTTGGGTAAATTCAGTAAATAAAAGACGCACAGAGCTCTGCACCAGCTAAAAAAATGCATGAAAACATGGCAAAAGTACCTGATTAAACATTGTTCAGACTCTGTCACACAGAATCAGATCACACATTCTTTGCAGATTATTTATTCTATGTACTACATATATCTATTTGCTACTGTTTATTTGCCTATGATCTAACAGATTGTATAAACATTTTCCAAAGTAATTTCTTTGTGTCCATTTCTTTTTGGTACATTTGCAGCAAGCTGTTGCATTGTCTAAGTGACTTCACGTTACTTAGCATTACTTTTAACTAATAACCGTAATTTATTAACACTTTTATTTACATTTGGAAATTTGTATTTCCTCCCCGAATTTGAAAAAAGACTTTTCACATTTCTCTAGTGCAACAAAATAATTTTCTATAATAATAATTCTTAAACTCTGTTTTTTGCAAACCTCCTTCTCAAGTCACAACCCCATATTCATTTATACATGTAATTTCAAGTGAGTCAAACGTTTGAGTATTGGTGCTCTAAACCCTAATACTTTAAGGAAACTAAAAAGGAACAACACTGATCTGAAAACAGCACGTGGAAAGCATAACTAACTTCCTTCACAACCTCCTACTCTATCCCATGCCTTCCTGTTACAGTATTTCATAACTTAACATTTCTAACTGCTCAATTTCTGTACCCTAGCTGAGCAAAAGACTACAGTGTTGCTGACAACAAATGATGACATACTTCATGATTCTTTTAAACTGTAAAAAGACAGAATTATTACCAAAAAAAAGCTGCAAGCTGCAACAAACTGAGGAACTAATCCATGTTAAAGCAAACTTCTTCCTTCTTGTCAGATCACTTTTAACTCAGATGAATTCTTCATCTTGGTTCCAAAGAATTGTTCCATAGCATTGTATGCTATGAATGCAGAACCACTTCTTTCTCCAAAAGGCTTAAGGCAAGTAATACTTATGTATCTGAGAACAATATACCTAAATAGTGCTGAGTTTTTTGCATAATTTCACTACCCTTAACATTAGTCTGTCCAGTCGGACTTTAACTGCCACTTACCAACTGCTACCAATCAATCTGTCATCTACTGTTTATAAAAACAGGTCTCTTTACTTGGTAACTCACCTGCTTTGTTGATTTTTTAGTTCCATTAAATATCTTCCAAGCAAGACCATTACCTCCACTGGCAATATGTCGCCCAACATCGAATTCCCTGGTGACGGGATTTCCCATGACAGCACTGGTGACATCAGCTGTCACCTTTGTGACAGTGCTCTTCAGCTTGTTCAGCATGGACTCCATGGTTTCAATCTGCACCAATGGCTTATCCTACAAAGACAAGAAAACAAGAGTTTCACAGCCCTCTCAATTCAGCCATTTCTTGAAAACTGTAACCAAATAATGCAAAGTATTTATAAACTGTCCCTGACAGGAAAGGCTCACACCCTGTGTATTAGTATACATCAAATAGAGAAACAAATCTGAAGGAAAACAGACTCCTTTAATTCCAGTGCTCACAGAACTACTCGTTTGTCTGAAGTGAAGGATTGCTTAAGATCCCAGGCTAGCAAAATAATGGATGTGTATTATACAGACAGCAAGTAGAAATATTCTTTCCTATGCATTGCTTTTCAAAATACAAGCTCAAAAATCAGTATTTTGCCCATGAGACTGCTGACATTACCATTTGTATGATCCAATGATTAATGAACTTAAGTATTAAGTGCAGGGGAAGGAAACAAGAAACCATCTCTTTATGCTTCACCAAAATTGTGCAAGGAAGCTTTTTTCATATCACCTTTCAAATTTTAGAGCTAGAAGACTGTGGCAACTTCCAATTTACTTCATCTTCCCCTGTAGTGTGGATTTTCAGAGTTTTTTATATTTTCTTCTTAATAAATCTGACTCGCCTATTCTGCCAGATACAAGTTCCGAAGCCATTTATGCAATTCTCTGATAATGTATACACAAAAAAGAATGAACAAACAAACAGCAGAAAAAAAAAAGAGATATAGACATTCACCTCCCTTATCTGAGTGAGCAAAGAAAAAGAGAATGCAAGAATAAATTATTTCCTGGAATCAGTATTATGCAGTACATTCAAAAGAAACACTTAAGGATATTTCTTCAGTCTCTCTTTCAAGTAAGATGTAAAGACATCTGTATCCTTCAGTCAAACTTTACCAAAATCAACCACACTGAAGTTACCTGGACATGCACTCCTTCTCTCCCTGGTAGTATAGATTTGATTCTACTACAAATCAGGACAAATAATCTGATTAGGTTTCAATTGCAAAGACAGACCTGTAATAGAGGTCTGTAAATGTAAAAGAGCTAATAAACATAATAACCAAAACTCTTTAAGAA
Organism: Passer domesticus; assembly: GCF_036417665.1. Classification (NCBI taxonomy): domain Eukaryota; kingdom Metazoa; phylum Chordata; class Aves; order Passeriformes; family Passeridae; genus Passer; species Passer domesticus. The sequence continues at coordinate 44,948,201 of NC_087478.1, read as the reverse complement.
GTTCCCTGTGTTATGGGACAACTCCCTCCAGTGCAGTTGTGTGTAACAATATTAGCCAAGCCCCAAGCAAACCTTAGCACAGTGCACATGAAGAACAGCTGTGTTGCTCTATCTTGACCCTTTAGATATGAGATGCTGTGTCTGTAACAAACAAGACAATATGAAGAATAGCTAAGAACTTATCTGCTATCTTTTTAGTGTTTTGTTGAGAACATACCTTGAAATAAATCACGGAAACATAGAATTCCTTTATTAAGTAATTTTATTGCAGTAATTGAAATTTTATTACTACAAGAAATTAATTTTACATTATGATTCACGATGGAAAAACACATGCAAGTCCTAACTGTGCAGCCCTACACCAAACTTCTATGAAGACACTGGCCAATATCCCTGTATGAGGAAACTTTTCATTAACCTAATAAATAGGCACAAACAAGGATCATGGATTATGCTAAAAAGGAGCTATAGGCATTTCTAGCTCTCAGCAATTTTATTCGGCAGCTATTCTGTGGGCAAACTCTATATGCTAAAAGACTAGAAAGTCAATCCTAATGAGTTTAAAATAACCCCAAATCAAATTACTTGGGTTTAGATCTCGTGCTTTTTCCATTGTTTTGTTCATTCCCAGCCATCCAATCTTCTCTAGTACCAATGCCAGAGCATCTTGTTAGGACTCTCAAACACTTTGCAAAATTAACTGCAGAAATATTATGAAGAAAATGCATGTGGATGCATGTTCAAATTCCTTTGTGTAAATCTGAAAGGAAGCTTCTCTATAGAGATGGTGGTTAAGTGGTGTAGCATTCATTAAATCAGAAGTGCCCTCTGCTGTGGGTGACAGACAAACTGCAGTGAATACCCTGAAAAAGCCACTAGGTGAGAATGTCAACAGCATTCCAGTATCTGAAGTGCTAGAACATAAAATTCAAGCCTGGTAGACCCTGTCCAACCTGTTCCCCTCCAGCTTGATGGCAAACTATTGTTTAATTTATCTTCTGAGCAGGCACTACCAAGAAACTTATTTCTCAATAAGCAGATGGGGTTTAAAGTTTACATCCACCTAACTGTGAATTTGTAGAAATCCTCTAATTAGTATTTGAATGTAAGCTAAAACTGTGTATTTTGCTTTATAAAAATAATTGCTATCACCAATTTCAATAAAAAATCTCTACATGTCAACGGGAACAAGGTACCTAGAGAATCCATACCCCACCAAAAGTATCTGTTTTGAATAGTATCTCTAATACCACAAATCATGATGAGTTAACCACATCTGAAATACACAAGTCTTAGTTCTCAACTGTAGGAAAACTTGTTTGTTCAGTTAAGACTGGTCTTGTATTTAAAAAAAAATAATAATCAAGTGGCAATAAAGTCAGTCAGCCACAATGAATTTGCGTTTCAAGTTAAAAGGTAATAAATGAGACAAATGCAAAATCCAAAGTATAACAGTGTCTGGACAAGCAACACAGGATATGCAATAAATGTTTAAGAACTCTTCCTGTTTCATGAGTAACATTAATGCTACCAATTCTTAGTCCGTGAAACCTGGAACTAATCTTAAAAAATGTTGAATGTTCAATATGTTTTTTCATGAATGCCCCTCACAATCAGTAATTGCTTTTATGCTGATGTACATCAGCAGTCATACGGCAGCATGACGAGAACAATCACTGAGCAAGGCAGTAAGCAACAACCAACACTGCACTCGGAAAGAAGGCAGAACATTCCAAGTGCTGAAATACAGGCTGTTGAAATCCAAAACAAAGACTGCCCACCATTTTTCAATCCTCACTCATAAAAAAAACCTGCATAATGCAAACCCAGCAGTTTAACCTCAAACTAATTCATAGCTTCACCTGATGTATGGCTGTGGGTGCACACTGCACAGCAGTACAACATACGCTACCACTATTCTGAACTACAACAAGTTCGGATCCCCCTTTGGGAGCCAAGACCAGCAGGCTGGAGCGAAGCTACTTCACGCCATTCAATCGCATCCTATCCACTTGCCCCAAGCCAGGATCAATCCACAGGAGTAAGCGCTGGAACAACTGTCGCAGCAAACAAAAGGACAAACCCCCAGCATTTTCAAAGCACAACCAGTCTTTTGCATTTGTTACAAAAACATCGAGAGGGTCAAACGCAATGAAGCACTGTGCAAGGCTGCCCTCGCCGCACGTTACCTTCTTAACTTTCATGCACCATTCCGGTACTGAGCTTCAGCTGAATCCCCACCAAAACCTCACGGAACGAGATCCATGAACGTGGTTCTGTCTGTCGCCTGGTGACAGGTGAAACCCAGCCCGTGCACTGGCCAAACCCCGCTCAGCCTCCTGCGGGCCAGCCCTCCCGGATGAAGTATTTACTGTTATTTACAGCGAGAGCGGACTCGCACCGCTCGGCGCCGCAGGGCCGGTGCCTGCGCTCCCTGCTCCGCGGGGCAGCCGGGAGCAGCGCGCCGGGGGCCGGGCACCGGCGGCAGGCGACCCGCGATCCGCCAGCTCGGGCAGCTCAGCGGTCCCCGCCCGCCCCAGCCCGAGCGGCGATCGAGCCTCCGGGACGCCCCTTCCCCTTCAGCCCTCAGCGCTGGGCACCCGCGCCGCGAGCTCACCGCTCCAGCGGAGCCGGCCGGCCCTGCCCGCCCCGCGCAGCGCCACCAGGCCACGGGCAGCCGCTGTCGACCCGGGCCGCGGCCTCTCACCTGAGCCCGCGGGAAGCTGCCGGCGCAGAGCCCGGCTGCCCGTCGCCCTGTGGGCCCGGCGGGCCGCCTGTCACGCCGGCTCCGTCTCTCGCTCGGACCCCGTCCTGCCGCCACTACTCCATAGTGACGGCGGCAGCCTCGGCGGCGGGGCGGGGGCGGCCGGAGCTCGGCTCACTTCCGACCCGCAGGGGCGGTGCTGGGCGCGGCCGGGGGCGGTGGCCGGGAAGTGATGCGCTCCGCCGGCTTCCGCCAGCGGCCCGGCCGCGGCCATGGCGGGCTATTTGACTCCGCGCTTCAGGAGGATCCGCAGCCAGAGCGAGTTGCAGCCGCGGCGGGCGAGCGGGCGGCGCCGAGGTGGGCGAAGAGCGTCGTCCCCGTCTCTCCGCCGCAGCAGCTTTTCCCCCGCAGTGTTGCAGGCACCGGGGAGCGGAGCGGGCTGCGACGCGCCGGTGCCTGCCCGTTGTTTGTGCTGGCACTGCCGGCTGCCGGCGCCGCGGGAGGGGGCGGGCAGAACGGGGCTGGGGAGGCTCGGCAGCCGAACGGGGGGGAGAGGAGCTTCCTCCGGCCGTACCCCGGAGCTGAGCTTACGGGGGACGCAGCTGGTGGAGCTGGGCTGGGTGCCAGGCGGGGTTGATGCACTGCCAGCCCTTGTTTGTTGTCTGCTGAGCTGGGCGCGATGTGTGAGGATCAGCTGGGGATTTCGGAGCACCTCCCCTAGTGGGGCTGAGAGCGCTGGGGCTGCTCAGCCGGGAGAAGAGAAGGCTTGGGGGTGTCTGCAAGGATCTGGAGGGAGACTGCAAAGAGGATGGAGGCAGACTCTTCAGTGGTACCCAGAGAGGTTGTGATGTCGTGTGTGGACATCTCAGATTCTGGAGATATTCAAAACCTGGTTCTGGGTGACCAGCTCTGGGTGGCCTTGCTTGAGCAGGGAGGTTGGACCAGATAGACCCCAGAGTCCCTGCAAGCCTCGGCTGGTTTGTGATTCTCTAATGATTTAATGTGTATGTACACATCACATACATACAATGTGTGTGGTCATAACAATGACAAAAAACCTTCGTCACCTGTTTTTAGTGGATTTTTGTTCTCTTCTCTTAACTTTACCATAGTTGGTGTGAGTCAGATTACAAGAAGGACTGAGTCATGAAATACCATCTTTGTCTTTGTAAAATTCAGCTGGTTTCTGAATATTTTTTGAAAATATATAAACAACTAAAATTACACTGTATTTTTTAAGTATTAAAGGTTTATAAATTTGTAAAACTTTCATGCAAACATTTTGCAGACTGCGATGGTCCTTTTCAAGCAACTCAGCTGTGGAATAGTATTATACATGCCCTTCATAATCAAGTGGAAATCAAAAGACGTAGACAACACCTGAAAACTTATAGAAACTGTTTCACCGGCTCCAACGCTGTTGATGTGGTACTGAGCCATCTTATGCAAAGCATGTACCTGAGCTGCAATGATATTTCTCGGCTGAAGGGGGTCCGTGTATGCCAAGCGTTGATGGATCACAAAGTGTTTGAGCCAGTTGGAGCCAAGCTCTACTTATTCAAGAATGGGAAGGAAACTGAGTTTGAAGACACGGACTCTAGTCTCTATAGATTTGTAAATAGCAGTCTTGATCCTCTTCTTCCAAGAAAGAATATGGACAATGAAAGCTTATCTCCTGAGCAAATCTGCAAACAGAAAACAAAAAGATATTCTAAGTGAGTTACTCTGGACTGTTCTAATTTTTCTCTTTTTTAAAAATAAGTTAAGGAGGGTTACCTTTAAATGAAGTTATGTCTGTCTAAACCAGGTGTTGGAGACTTCTGAAAAGTCTGTGCCAGTTTTGAGAAAAGTTATGTCTAAATTGTAGATGCTTCCATGTATTTTTGGGTAAAGTATTTTGATCTGCTGTTTGTTTCTTGGAATGGAGGCTAGCACAGTAGCATAATAATTTGGTTTTGCTGTCAATTGTGCTGAAATCTGAGACTTAGTATGAATGAGCTCGTTACTGAAAGCCAGTAAACAAAGTGGAACTAGCAAACAGTATTTGGAATCAATATCCGTGCTGTTTCCACAAAGTAGATGTGGATTATAGGAATTCTAATAGCAGGATAGACTGCAGGTATGATGAAGCCCTAAAGTTCTGATTTAAGAGCAATTTACTAAGTAACAGACAAATGTGTTCTAGTACTATTTGATATACATCTTTTTTTTCTCCTCCCTAAGCAGAGCAAAGTGCGGCACAACACTTTCAAACCCCTTAGCGTTGGAAGCAGCTGATAAAAAGAGGATTGAGGATCTTCTTCAATCGATATATGTTCATGCATCTTTACCTCCAAAGATCATGGTTAATGAACCAACTTGCCTGCTTTCAAAAGGAGGTGAGGATTGAATTTTTTCTTTTTAAAACTTGATTGTTCTTCGCTGTATCTTGGAGCGCGTGTCCCATTTCTGTTAAACAATGCTCCACAGAGACCTAAGTTTAACCTGTCACTAATTACAAAATATCTAAATGAGTGTTAAAGGGGTTAATGCTTGTAGTAACTAAATAGAAGGAAACACAGCAGGGTTATGTTTTTGCATAATGGTGCTGTTTATGAAAATACTACTTCAGAAGGAAGTAGGCCTTAAGATTAAGACTGTCTTTATTATATGAGTCCTTTGCTTTTCACTTGTCTTTTTTTTCTTCTATTAATGAGAGTAGTTTATTCTGAATCCTAATATAATGGGGGAGACTTGTTTTTTTAGCATTCCTGTTTTGATCCCTCCTCACCCAGCACAACAACTTCACACTGTGCTGTTACCATGTTTTCTTTACATGATTCTTTAATAGATTCTTTAGTGAGTAAAAACAAAGGTTAGCTGTTTACATAAGAACTTGTTTCTGAGGGTTTTTTGTTTGTTTATGGTATCAGTAATAGAAGATGTCTGGAAACAAGCTCTGCTACGACTACTGCAGTTAATTGATGTTCCCCTTCTAGAAGATATCTTGGTGTCTTCAGTGAAGACAAAATCAGACAGTTTTGGCAAAGAAGAAGACATGATTATCTCAAACACTTTCCTGGACAGAGAGGTTACGTGTAGTTTAAACTTGCCCGAGTAAGTTTTACATCTATGAAATTAATTTGTTAGTAAAGGCTTTATTTTACTTTTGATCAAAGATTTGTGTTAAGTCAACAGATAGACATCATTATGCTTTTATACTTGTAGACAGGGGTGGCATTAGTGTGATTGATTTCTTTTCAGAAGTGGTAAGTGATTTCACAAGAAGTATGTTTAAAGCTGGACACTTAGCATCTCAGGTAAACATTAAAACTTTAACCTTAAATGTTGTAAACACTCCTAGTTTCTAGACCAGAATCTTTACTCTTGGGTCCCTGTAACAGACATCAGAACTTGAAAACTTTATTCTGAGTCTTTG